>NW_027413177.1:0-189927 GCF_048544455.1 Silene latifolia | reverse complement strand
CAAATAATTCATACAACGAGTCACAAGGATTAATGAACAAGGACAAATGGTTCACACAACGAGTCACAAGGACTAAGGAACAAGGACAAATGATTCACACAACGAGTCACAATGACTAATGAACAAGGACAAATGGTTCACACAACGAGTAACAAGGACTAATGAACAAAGACAAATGATTCACACGAAGAGTCACAATGACTAATGAACTAGGACAAATTATTCACACACAGAGTCGCAATGACTAATAAACAAGGACAAATGGTTCACACAACGAGTCACAAGGACTAATGAACAAGGACAAATGATTCACACGACGAGTCACAATGACTAATGAACTAGGACAAATGCTTCATACAAAGAGTCACAACGACTAATGAATAAAGACAAATGGTTCGCTGCTAACGAGTCATAATGTGTAATTAACTAGGACAAATGATTCACACAAAGAGTCACAATAACTAATAAACAACGACAAATAATTCATACAACGAGTCACAAGGATTAATGAACAAGGACAAATGATTCACACGACGAGTCACAATGACTAATGAACTAGGACAAATGATTCACACAAAAAGTCACAATGACTAATAAACAAGGACAAATGGTTCACACAAGGAGTCACAAGGACTAATGAACAAGGACAAAAGATTTACACAACGAGTCACAATGACTATAAAACAAGGACAAAGGGTTCACACAACGAGTCACAATGACTAATGAACAAGGACAAATGATTCACACAACGAGTCACAATGACTAATGTACTAGGACAAATGATTCACACAAAGAGTCAAAATGACTAATGAACAAGGACAAATGATTCACACAACGAGTCACAATGAGTAATTAACTAGGATAAAGGATTCACACAAAGAGTCATAATAACTAATGAACATTGACAAATGGTTCACAAAAAGTCACAATGGGTAATTAACTAGGACAAATGATTCACACAATGAGTCATAATAACTAATGAACAAGGACAAATGATTCACACAACGAGTCACAATGGCTAATGAACAAGGACAAATGATTCACACGACGAGTCACAATGACTAATGAACTAGGACAAATGATTCACACAAAGAGTCACAACGACTAATAAACAAGGACAAATGGTTCACACAACGAGTCACAAGGACTAATGAACAAGGACAAATGATTCACACGACGAGTCACAATGACTAATGAACTAGGACAAATGATTCACACAAAGAGTCACAACGACTAATAAATAAGGACAAATGGTTCACACAACGAGTCAAAAGGACTAATGAACAAGGACGAATGATTCACACGACGAGCCACAATGACTAATGAACTAGGACAAATGATTCACACAAAGAGTCACAATGACTAATAAACAAGGACAAATTGTTCACACAACGAGTCACAAGGACTAATGAACAAGGGCAAATGATTCACACAACGAGTCACAAGGACTATTGAACAAGGACAAATGATTCACACGACGAGTCACAATGATTAATGAACTAGGACAAATGATTCACACAACGAGTCACAACGAATAATTAATAAAGACATATGGTTCGCACAACAAGTCATAATGTGTAATTAACTAGGACAAATAATTCACACAAAGAGTCACAATAACTAATGAACAAGGACAAATGATTCACACAACGAGTTACAATGGCTAATGAACAAGGACAAATGATTCACACGACGAGTCACAATGACTAATGAACTAGGACAAATGATTCACACAAAGAGTCACAACGATTAATAAACAAGGAAAAATGGTTCACACAACGAGTCACAAGGACTAATGAACAAGGACAAATGATTCACACAACGAGTCACAATGACTAATGAACTAGGACAAATGATTCACACAAAGAGTCACAATGACTAATAAACAAGGACAAATGGTTCACACAACGAGTCACAAGGACTAAGGAACAAGGACAAATGATTCACACAACGAGTCACAATGACTAATAAACAAGGACAAATGGTTCACACAACGAGTAACAAGGACTAATGAACAAGGACAAATGATTCACACGAAGAGTCACAATGACTAATGAACTAGGACAAATGATTCACACACAGAGTCGCAATGACTAATAAACAAGGACAAATGGTTCACACAACGAGTCACAAGGACTAAAGAACAAGGACAAATGATTCACATGACGAGTCACAATGACTAATGAACTAGGACAAATGCTTCACACAAAGAGTCACAATGACTAATGAATAAAGACAAATGGTTCGCACAACGAGCCACAAGAACTAATGAACATGGACAAATGATTCACACAACGAGTCACAATGACTAATAAACAAGGACAAATGGTTCACACAACGAGTCACAAGGACTAATGAACAAGGACAAATGATTCACACGACGAGTCACAATGACTAATGAACTAGGACAAATGATTCACACAAAAAGTCACAATGACTAATATACAAGGACAAATGGTTCACACAACGAGTCACAAGGACTAATGAACAAGGATAAATGATTCACACAACGAGTCACAATGACTATAAAACAAGGACAAAGGGTTCACACAACGAGTCACAAGGACTAATGAACAAGGACAAATGATTCACACAACGAGTCACAATGACTAATGTACTAGGACAAATGATTCACACAAAGAGTCAAAATGACTAATGAACAAGGACAAATGATTCACACAACGAGTCACAATGAGTAATTAACTAGGATAAAGGATTCACACAAAGAGTCATAATAACTAATGAACATTGACAAATGGTTCACACAACGAGTCACAATGGGTAATTAACTAGGACAAATGATTCACACAATGAGTCATAATAACTAATGAACAAGGACAAATGATTCACACAACGAGTCACAATGGCTAATGAACAAGGACAAATGATTCACACGACGAGTCACAATGACTAATGAACTAGGACAAATGATTCACACAAAGAGGCACAACGACTAATAAACAAGGACAAATGGTTCACACAACGAGTCACAAGGACTAATGAACAAGGACAAATGATTCACATGACGAGTCACAATGACTTATGAACTAGGACAAATGATTCACACAAAGAGGCACAACGACTAATAAACAAGGACAAATTGTTCACACAACGAGTCACAAGGACTAATGAACAAGGACAAATGATTCACACAACGAGTCACAAGGACTAATGAACAAGGACAAATGATTCACACGACGAGTCACAATGACTAATGAACTAGGACAAATGATTCACACAACGAGTCACAACGACTAATGAATAAAGACAAATGGTTCTCACAACTAGTCATAATGTGTAATTAACTAGGACAAATGATTCACACAAAGAGTCACAATAACTAATGAACAAGGACAAATGATTCACACAACGAGTTACAATGGCTAATGAACAAGGCAAATGATTCACACGACGAGTCACAATGACTAATGAACTAGGACAAATGATTCACACAAAGAGTCACAACGACTTATAAATAAGGCTAAATGGTTCACACAACGAGTCAAAAGGACTAATGAACAAGGACGAATGATTCACACGACGAGCCACAATGACTAATGAACTAGGACAAATGATTCACACAAAGAGTCACAATGACTAATAAACAAGGACAAATTGTTCACACAACGAGTCACAAGGACTAATGAACAAGGGCATATGATTCACACAACGAGTCACGATGACTAATGAACAAGGACAAATGGTTCACACAACGAGTAACAAGGACTAATGAACAAAGACAAATGATTCACACGAAGAGACACAATGACTAATGAACTAGGACAAATGATTCACACACAGAGTCGCAATGACTAATAAACAAGGACAAATGGTTCACACAACGAGTCACAAGGACTAATGAACAAGGACAAATGATTCACACGACGAGTCACAATGACTAATGAACTAGGACAAATGATTCACACAAAGAGTCACAACGACTAATAAATAAGGACAAATGGTTCACACAACGAGTCAAAAGGACTAATGAACAAGGACGAATGATTCACACGACGAGTCACAATGACTAATGAACTAGGACAAATGATTCACACAACGAGTCACAACGACTAATGAATAAAGACAAATGGTTCGCACAACTAGTCATAATGTGTAATTAACTAGGACAAATTATTCACACAAAGAGTCACAATAACTAATGAACAAGGACAAATGATAATGATTCACACAAAGAGTCACAACGACTAATAAATAAGGACAAATGGTTCACACAACGAGTCAAAAGGACTAATGAACAAGGACGAATGATTCACACGACGAGTCACAATGACTAATGAACTAGGACAAATGATTCACACAACGAGTCACAACGACTAATGAATAAAGACAAATGGTTCGCACAACTAGTCATAATGTGTAATTAACTAGGACAAATTATTCACACAAAGAGTCACAATAACTAATGAACAAGGACAAATGATTCACACAATGAGTTACAATGGCTAATGAACAAGGACAAATGATTCACACGACGAGTCACAAGGACTAATAAACAAGGACAAATGGTTCACGCAACGAGTCACAAGGACTAATGAATAAGGACAAATGATTCACACAACGAGTCACAATGACTAATGAACTATGACAAATGATTCACACAAAGAGTCACAATGACTAATAAACAAGGACAAATGGTTCACACAACGAGTCACAAGGACTAAGGAACAAGGACAAATGATTCACACAACGAGTCACAATGACTAATGAACAAGGACAAATGGTTCACACAACGAGTAACAAGGACTAATGAACAAAGACAAATGATTCACACGAAGAGTCACAATGACTAATGAACTAGGACAAATGATTCACACACAGAGTCGCAATGACTAATAAACAAGGACAAATGGTTCACACAACGAGTCACAAGGACTAATGAACAAGGACAAATGATTCACACGACGAGTCACAATGACTAATGAACTAGGACAAATGCTTCACACAAAGAGTCACAACGACTAATGAATAAAGACAAATGGTTCGCACAACGAGTCATAATGTGTAATTAACCAGGACAAATGATTCACACAAAGAGTCACAATAACTAATAAACAACGACAAATAATTCATACAACGAGTCACAAGGACTAATGAACAAGGACAAATGATTCACACGACGAGTCACAATGACTAATGAACAAGGACAAATGATTCACACAACGAGTCACAATGACTATAAAACAAGGTCAAAGGGTTCACACAACGAGTCACAATGACTAATGAACAAGGACAAATGATTCACACAACGAGTCACAATGACTAATGTACTAGGACAAATGATTCACACAAAGAGTCAAAATGACTAATGAACAAGGACAAATGATTCACACAACGAGTCACAATGAGTAGTTAACTAGGATAAAGGATTCACACAAAGAGTCATAATAACTAATGAACATTGACAAATAGTACACACAACGAGTCACAATGGGTGATTAACTAGGACAAATGATTCACACAATGAGTCATAATAACTAATGAACAAGGACAAATGATTCACACAACGAGTCACAATGGCTAATGAACAAGGACAAATGATTCACACGACGAGTCACAATGACTAATGAACTAGGACAAATGATTCACACAAAGAGTCACAACGACTAATAAACAAGGACAAATGGTTCACACAACGAGTCACAAGGACTAATGAACAAGGACAAATGATTCACACAAAGAGTCACAACGACTAATAAATAAGGACAAATGGTTCACACAACGAGTCAAAAGGACTAATGAACAAGGACGAATGATTCACACGACGAGCCACAATGACTAATGAACTAAGACAAATGATTCACACGACGAGTCACAACGACTAATGAATAAAGACAAATGGTTCGCACAACTAGTCATAATGTGTAATTAACTAGGACAAATAATTCACACAAAGAGTCACAATAACTAATGAACAAGGACAAATGATTCACACAACGAGTTACAATGGCTAATGAACAAGGACAAATGATTCACACGACGAGTCACAATGACTAATGAACTAGGACAAATGATTCACACAAAGAGTCACAACGATTAATAAACAAGGACAAATAGTTCACACAACGAGTCACAAGGACTAATGAACAAGGACAAATGATTCACACAACGAGTCACAATGACTAATGAACTAGGACAAATGATTCACACAAAGAGTCACAATGACTAATAAACAAGGACAAATGGTTCACACAACGAGTCACAAGGACTAAGGAACATGGACAAATGATTCACACTACGAGTCACAATAACTAATAAACAAGGACAAATGGTTCACACAACGAGTAACAAGGACTAATGAACAAGGACAAATGATTCACACGAAGAGTCACAATGACTAATGAACTAGGACAAATGATTCACACACAGAGTCGCAATGACTAATAAACAAGGACAAATGGTTCACACAACGAGTCACAAGGACTAATGAACAAGGACAAATGATTCACACGACGAGTCACAATGACTAATGAACTTGGACAAATGCTTCACACAAAGAGTCACAACGACTAATGAATAAAGACAAATGGTTCGCACAACGAGTCATAATGTGTAATTAACTAGGACAAATGATTCACACAAAGAGTCACAATAACTAATAAACAACAACAAATAATTCATACAACGAGTCACAAGGACTAATGAACAAGGACAAATGATTCAAACGACGAGTCACAATGACTAATGAACTAGGACAAATGATTCACACAAAAAGTCACAATGACTAATAAACAAGGACAAATGGTTCACACAAGGAGTCACAAGGACTAATGAACAAGGACAAATGATTCACACAACGAGTCACAATGACTATAAACCAAGGACAAAGGGTTCACACAACGAGTCACAATGACTAATGAACAAGGACAAATGATTCACACAACGAGTCACAATGACTAATGTACTAGGACAAATGATTCACACAAAGAGTCAAAATGACTAATGAACAAGGACAAATGATTCACACAACGAGTCACAATGACTAATTAACTAGGATAAAGGATTCACACAAAGAGTCATAATAACTAATAAACATTGACAAATGGTTCACACAACGAGTCACAATGGGTAATTAACTAGGACAAATGATTCACACAATGAGTCATAATAACTAATGAACAAGGACAAATGATTCACACAACGAGTCACAATGGCTAATGAACAAGGACATATGATTCACACGACGAGTCACAATGACTAATGAACTAGGACAAATGATTCACACAAAGAGTCACAACGACTAATAAACAAAGACAAATGGTTCACACAACGAGTCACAAGGACTAATGAACAAGGACAAATGATTCACACGACGAGTCACAATGACTAATGAACTAGGACAAATGATTCACACAAAGAGTCACAACGACTAATAAATAAGGACAAATGGTTCACACAACGAGTCAAAAGGACTAATGAACAAGGACGAATGATTCACACGACGAGCCACAATGACTAATGAACTAGGACAAATGATTCACACAAAGAGTCACAATGACTAATAAACAAGGACAAATTGTTCACACAACGAGTCACAAGGACTAATGAACAATGGCAAATGATTCACACAACGAGTCACAAGGACTAATGAACAAGGACTAATGATTCACACGACGAGTCACAATGACTAATGAACTAGGACAAATGATTCACACAACGAGTCACAACGACTAATGAATAAAGACAAATGGTTCGCACAACTAGTCATAATGTGTAATTAACTAGGACAAATTATTCACACAAAGAGTCACAATAACTAATGAACAAGGACAAATGATTCACACAATGAATTACAATGGCTAATGAACAAGGACAAATGATTCACACGACGAGTCACAATGACTAATGAACTAGGACAAATGATTCACACAAAGAGTCACAACGACTAATAAACAAGGACAAATGGTTCACACAACGAGTCACAAGGACTAATGAACAAGGACAAATGATTCACACAACGAGTCACAATGACTAATGAACTAGGACAAATGATTCACACAAAGAGTCACAATGACTAATAAACAAGGACAAATGGTTCACACAACGAGTCACAAGGACTAAGGAACAAGGACAAATGATTCACACAACGAGTCACAGTGACTAATGAACAAGGACAAATGGTTCACACAACGAGTAACAAGGACTAATGAATAAGGACAAATGATTCTCACGAAGAGTCACAATGACTAATGAACTAGGACAAATGATTCACACACAGAGTCGCAATGACTAATAAACAAGGACAAATGGTTCACACAACGAGTCACAAGGACTAATGAACAAGGACAAATGATTCACACGACGAGTCACAATGACTAATGAACAAGGACAAATGATTCACACAACGAGTCACAATGACTATAAAACAAGGACAAAGGGTTCACACAACGAGTCACAATGACTAATGAACAAGGACAAATGATTCACACAACGAGTCACAATGACTAATGTACTAGGACAAATGATTCACACAAAGAGTCAAAATGACTAATGAACAAGGACAAATGATTCACACAACGAGTCACAATGAGTAGTTAACTAGGATAAAGGATTCACACAAAGAGTCATAATAACTAATGAACATTGACAAATAGTACACACAACGAGTCACAATGGGTGATTAACTAGGACAAATGATTCACACAATGAGTCATAATAACTAATGAACAAGGACAAATGATTCACACAACGAGTCACAATGGCTAATGAACAAGGACAAATGATTCACACGACGAGTCACAATCACTAATGAACTAGGACAAATGATTCACACAAAGAGTCACAACGACTAATAAACAAGGACAAATGGTTCACACAACGAGTCACAAGGACTAATGAACAAGGACAAATGATTCACACGACGAGTCACAATGACTAATGAACTAGGACAAATAATTCACACAAAGAGTCACAACGACTAATAAATAAGGACAAATGGTTCACACAACGAGTCAAAAGGACTAATGAACAAGGACGAATGATTCACACGACGAGCCACAATGACTAATGAACTAGGACAAATGATTCACACGACGAGTCACAACGACTAATGAATAAAGACAAATGGTTCGCACAACTAGTCATAATGTGTAATTAACTAGGACAAATAATTCACACAAAGAGTCACAATAACTAAAGAACAAGGACAAATGATTCACACAACGAGTTACAATGGCTAATGAACAAGGACAAATGATTCACACGACGAGTCACAATGACTAATGAACTAGGACAAATGATTCACACAAAGAGTCACAACGATTAATAAACAAGGACAAATGGTTCACACAACGAGTCACAAGGACTAATGAACAAGGACAAATGATTCACACAACGAGTCACAATGACTAATGAACTAGGACAAATGATTCACACAAAGAGTCACAATGACTAATAAACAAGGACAAATGGTTCACACAACGAGTAACAAGGACTAATGAACAAGGACAAATGATTCACACGAAGAGTCACAATGACTAATGAACTAGGACAAATGATTCACACACAGAGTCGCAATGACTAATAAACAAGGACAAATGGTTCACACAACGAGTCACAAGGACTAATGAACAAGGACAAATGATTCACACGACGAGTCACAATAACTAATAAACAAGGACAAATGGTTCACACAACGAGTAACAAGGACTAATGAACAAGGACAAATGATTCACACGAAGAGTCACAATGACTAATGAACTAGGACAAATGATTCACACAACGAGTCGCAATGACTAATAAACAAGGACAAATGGTTCACACAACGAGTCACAAGGACTAATGAACAAGGACAAATGATTCACACGACGAGTCACAATGACTAATGAACTAGGACAAATGCTTCACACAAAGAGTCACAACGACTAATGAATAAAGACAAATGGTTCGCACAACGAGTCATAATGTGTAATTAACTAGGACAAATGATTCACACAAAGAGTCACAATAACTAATAAACAACAACAAATAATTCATACAACGAGTCACAAGGACTAATGAACAAGGACAAATGATTCAAACGACGAGTCACAATGACTAATGAACTAGGACAAATGATTCACACAAAAAGTCACAATGACTAATAAACAAGGACAAATGGTTCACACAAGGAGTCACAAGGACTAATGAACAAGGACAAATGATTCACACAACGAGTCACAATGACTATAAAACAAGGACAAAGGGTTCACACAACGAGTCACAATGACTAATGAACAAGGACAAATGATTCACACAACGAGTCACAATGACTAATGTACTAGGACAAATGATTCACACAAAGAGTCAAAATGACTAATGAACAAGGACAAATGATTCACACAACGAGTCACAATGACTAATTAACTAGGATAAAGGATTCACACAAAGAGTCATAATAACTAATAAACATTGACAAATGGTTCACACAACGAGTCACAATGGGTAATTAACTAGGACAAATGATTCACACAATGAGTCATAATAACTAATGAACAAGGACAAATGATTCACACAACGAGTCACAATGGCTAATGAACAAGGACAAATGATTCACACGACGAGTCACAATGACTAATGAACTAGGACAAATGATTCACACAAAGAGTCACAACGACTAATAAACAAAGACAAATGGTTCACACAACGAGTCACAAGGACTAATGAACAAGGACAAATGATTCACACGACGAGTCACAATGACTAATGAACTAGGACAAATGATTCACACAAAGAGTCACAACGACTAATAAATAAGGACAAATGGTTCACACAACGAGTCAAAAGGACTAATGAACAAGGACGAATGATTCACACGACGAGCCACAATGACTAATGAACTAGGACAAATGATTCACACGACGAGTCACAACGACTAATGAATAAAGACAAATGGTTCGCACAACTAGTCATAATGTGTAATTAACTAGGACAAATAATTCACACAAAGAGTCACAATAACTAATGAACAAGGACAAATGATTCACACAACGAGTTACAATGGCTAATGAACAAGGACAAATGATTCACACGACGAGTCACAATGACTAATGAACTAGGACAAATGATTCACACAAAGAGTCACAACGATTAATAAACAAGGACAAATGGTTCACACAACGAGTCACAAGGACTAATGAACAAGGACAAATGATTCACACAACGAGTCACAATGACTAATGAACTAGGACAAATGATTCACACAAAGAGTCACAATGACTAATAAACAAGGACAAATGGTTCACACAACGAGTCACAAGGACTAAGGAACAAGGACAAATGATTCACACTACGAGTCACAATAACTAATAAACAAGGACAAATGGTTCACACAACGAGTAACAAGGACTAATGAACAAGGACAAATGATTCACACGAAGAGTCACAATGACTAATGAACTAGGACAAATGATTCACACACGTAGTCGCAATGACTAATAAACAAGGACAAATGGTTCACACAACGAGTCACAAGGACTAATGAACAAGGACAAATGATTCACACGACGAGTCACAATGACTAATGAACTAGGACAAATGCTTCACACAAAGAGTCACAACGACTAATGAATAAAGACAAATGGTTCGCACAACGAGTCATAATGTGTAATTAACTAGGACAAATGATTCACACAAAGAGTCACAATAACTAATAAACAACAACAAATAATTCATACAACGAGTCACAAGGACTAATGAACAAGGACAAATGATTCAAACGACGAGTCACAATGACTAATGAACTAGGACAAATGATTCACACAAAAAGTCACAATGACTAATAAACAAGGACAAATGGTTCACGCAAGGAGTCACAAGGACTAATGAACAAGGACAAATGATTCACACAACGAGTCACAATGACTATAAAACAAGGACAAAGGGTTCACACAACGAGTCACAATGACTAATGAACAAGGACAAATGATTCACACAACGAGTCACAATGACTAATGTACTAGGACAAATGATTCACACAAAGAGTCAAAATGACTAATGAACAAGGACAAATGATTCACACAACGAGTCACAATGACTAATTAACTAGGATAAAGGATTCACACAAAGAGTCATAATAACTAATAAACATTGACAAATGGTTCACACAACGAGTCACAATGGGTAATTAACTAGGACAAATGATTCACACAATGAGTCATAATAACTAATGAACAAGGACAAATGATTCACACAACGAGTCACAATGGCTAATGAACAAGGACAAATGATTCACACGACGAGTCACAATGACTAATGAACTAGGACAAATGATTCACACAAAGAGTCACAACGACTAATAAACAAAGACAAATGGTTCACACAACGAGTCACAAGGACTAATGAACAAGGACAAATGATTCACACGACGAGTCACAATGACTAATGAACTAGGACAAATGATTCACACAAAGAGTCACAACGACTAATAAATAAGGACAAATGGTTCACACAACGAGTCAAAAGGACTAATGAACAAGGACGAATGATTCACACGACGAGCCACAATGACTAATGAACTAGGACAAATGATTCACACAAAGAGTCACAATGACTAATAAACAAGGACAAATTGTTCACACAACGAGTCACAAGGACTAATGAACAATGGCAAATGATTCACACAACGAGTCACAAGGACTAATGAACAAGGACTAATGATTCACACGACGAGTCACAATGACTAATGAACTAGGACAAATGATTCACACAACGAGTCACAACGACTAATGAATAAAGACAAATGGTTCGCACAACTAGTCATAATGTGTAATTAACTAGGACAAATTATTCACACAAAGAGTCACAATAACTAATGAACAAGGACAAATGATTCACACAATGAATTACAATGGCTAATGAACAAGGACAAATGATTCACACGACGAGTCACAATGACTAATGAACTAGGACAAATGATTCACACAAAGAGTCACAACGACTAATAAACAAGGACAAATGGTTCACACAACGAGTCACAAGGACTAATGAACAAGGATAAATGATTCACACAACGAGTCACAATGACTAATGAACTAGGACAAATGATTCACACAAAGAGTCACAATGACTAATAAACAAGGACAAATGGTTCACACAACGAGTCACAAGGACTAAGGAACAAGGACAAATGATTCACACTACGAGTCACAGTGACTAATGAACAAGGACAAATGGTTCACACAACGAGTAACAAGGACTAATGAATAAGGACAAATGATTCACACGAAGAGTCACAATGACTAATGAACTAGGACAAATGATTCACACACAGAGTCGCAATGACTAATAAACAAGGACAAATGGTTCACACAACGAGTCACAAGGACTAATGAACAAGGACAAATGATTCACACGACGAGTCACAATGACTAATGAACTAGGACAAATGCTTCACACAAAGAGTCACAACGACTAATGAATAAAGACAAATGGTTCGCTGTTGAGTCATAATGTGTAATTAACTAGGACAAATGATTCACACAAAGAGTCACAATAACTAATAAACAACGACAAATAATTCATACAACGAGTCACAAGGACTAATGAACAAGGACAAATGATTCACACGACGAGTCACAATGACTAATGAACTAGGACAAATGATTCACACAAAAAGTCACAATGACTAATAAACAAGGACAAATGGTTCACACAAGGAGTCACAAGGACTAATGAACAAGGACAAATGATTCACACAACGAGTCACAATGACTATAAAACAAGGACAAAGGGTTCACACAACGAGTCACAATGACTAATGAACAAGGACAAATGATTCACACAACGAGTCACAATGACTAATGTACTAGGACAAATGATTCACACAAAGAGTCAAAATGACTAATGAACAAGGACAAATGATTCACACAACGAGTCACAATGAGTAATTAACTAGGATAAAGGATTCACACAAAGAGTCATAATAACTAATGAACATTGACAAATGGTTCATACAACGAGTGACAATGGGTAATTAACTAGGACAAATGATTCACACAAAGAGTCATAATAACTAATGAACAAGGACAAATGATTCACACAACGACTCACAATGGCTAATGAACAAGGACAAACGATTCACACGACGAGTCACAATGACTAATGAACTAGGACAAATGATCCACACAAAGAGTCACAACGACTAATAAACAAGAACAAATGGTTCACACAACGAGTCACAAGGACTAATGAACAAGGACAAATGATTCACACGACGAGTCACAATGACTAATGAACTAGGACAAATGATTCACACACAGAGTCACAATGACTAATAAACAAGGACAAATGGTTCACACAACGAGTCAAAAGGTCTAATGAACAAGGACGAATGATTCACACGACGAGCCACAATGACTAATGAACTAGGACAAATGATTCACACAAAGAGTCACAATGACTAATAAACAAGGACAAATTGTTCACACAACGAGTCACAAGGACTAATGAACAAGGACAAATGATTCACACAACGAGTCACAAGGACTAATGAACAAGGACAAATGATTCACACGACGAGTCCCAATGACTAATGAACTAGGACAAATGATTCACACAACGAGTCACAACGACTAATGAATAAAGACAAATGGTTCGCACAACTAGTCATAATGTGTAATTAACTAGGACAAATAATTCACACAAAGAGTCACAATAACTAATGAACAAGGACAAATGATTCACACAACGAGTTACAATGGCTAATGAACAAGGACAAATGATTCACACGACGAGTCACAATGACTAATGAACTAGGACAAATGATTCACACAAAGAGTCACAACGATTAATAAACAAGAACAAATGGTTCACACAACGAGTCAGAAGGACTAATGAACAAGGACAAATGATTCACACAACGAGTCATAATGACTAATGAACTAGGACAAATGATTCACACAAAGAGTCACAATGACTAATAAACAAGGACAAATGGTTCACACAACGAGTCACAAGGACTAAGGAACAAGGACAAATGATTCAAACAACGAGTCACAATGACTAATAAACAAGGACAAATGGTTCACACAACGAGTAACAAGGACTAATGAACAAGGACAAATGATTCACACGAAGAGTCACAATGACTAATGAACTAGGACAAATGATTCACACACAGAGTCGCAATGACTAATATACAAGGACAAATGGTTCACACAACGAGTCACAAGGACTAATGAACAAGGACAAATGATTCACACGACGAGTCACAATGACAAATGAACTAGGACAAATGCTTCACACAAAGAGTCACAACGACTAATGAATAAAGACAAATGGTTCGCACAACGAGTCATAATGTGTAATTAACTAGGACAAATTATTCACACAAAGAGTCACAATAACTAATAAACAATGACAGATAATTCATACAACGAGTCACAAGGAGTAATGAACAAGGACAAATGATTCACACGACGAGTCACAATGACTAATGAACTAGGACAAATGATTCACACAACGAGTCACAACGACTAATGAATAAAGACAAATGGTTCGCACAACTAGTCATAATGTGTAATTAACTAGGACAAATAATTCACACAAAGAGTCACAATAACTAATGAACAAGGACAAATGATTCACACAACGAGTTACAATGGCTAATGAACAAGGACAAATGATTCACACGACGAGTCACAATGACTAATGAACTAGGACAAATGATTCACACAAAGAGTCACAACAATTAATAAACAAGGACAAATGGTTCATACAACGAGTCACAAGGACCAATGAACAAGGACAAATGATTCACACAACGAGTCACAATGACTAATGAACTAGGACAAATGATTCACACGACGAGTCACAATGACTAATGAACTAGGACAAATGATTCACACAACGAGTCACAACGACTAATGAATAAAGACAAATGGTTCGCACAACTAGTCATAATGTGTAATTAACTAGGACAAATAATTCACACAAAGAGTCACAATAACTAATGAACAAGGACAAATGATTCACACAACGAGTTACAATGGCTAATGAACAAGGACAAATGATTCACACGACGAGTCACAATGACTAATGAACTAGGACAAATGATTCACACAAAGAGTCACAACGATTAATAAACAAGGACAATTGGTTCACACAACGAGTCACAATGACTAATGAACTAGGACAAATGATTCACACAAAGAGTCACAACGATTAATAAACAAGGATAAATGGTTCACACAACGAGTCTCAAGGACTAATGAACAAGGACAAATGATTCACACAACGAATCACAAGGACTAATGAACAAGGACAAATGATTCACACGACGAGTCACAATGACTAATGAACTAGGACAAATGATTCACACAACGAGTCATAACGACTAATGAATAAAGACAAATGGTTCGCACAACTAGTCATAATGTGTAATTAACTAGGACAAATAATTCACACAAAGAGTCACAATAACTAATGAACAAGGACAAATGATTCACACAACGAGTTACAATGGCTAATGAACAAGGACAAATGATTCACACGACGAGTCACAATGACTAATGAACTAGGACAAATGATTCACACAAAGAGTCACAACGATTAATAAACAAGGACAAATGGTTCACACAACGAGTCAGAAGGACTAATGAACAAGGACAAATGATTCACACAACGAGTCACAATGACTAATGAACTAGGACAAATGATTCACACAAAGAGTCACAATGACTAATAAACAAGGACAAATGGTTCACACAACGAGTCACAAGGACTAAGGAACAAGGACAAATGATTCACACAACGAGTCACAATGACTAATAAACAAGGACAAATGGTTCACACAACGAGTAACAAGGACTAATGAACAAGGACAAATGATTCACACGAAGAGTCACAATGACTAATGAACTAGGACAAATGATTCACACAACGAGTCGCAATGACTAATAAACAAGGACAAATGGTTCACACAACGAGTCACAAGGACTAATGAACAAGGACAAATGATTCACACGACGAGTCACAAACACTAATTAACTAGGACAAATGCTTCACACAAAGAGTCACAACGACTAATGAATAAAGACAAATGGTTCGCACAACGAGTCATAATGTGTAATTAACTAGGACAAATTATTCACACAAAGAGTCACAATAACTAATAAACAATGACAGATTATTCATACAACGAGTCACAAGGAGTAATGAACAAGGACAAATGATTCACACGACGAGTCACAATGACTAATGAAATAGGACAAATGATTCACACAACGAGTCACAACGACTAATGAATAAAGACAAATGGTTCGCACAACTAGTCATAATGTGTAATTAACTAGGACAAATAATTCACACAAAGAGTCACAATAACTAATGAACAAGGACAAATGATTCACACAACGAGTTACAATGGCTAATGAACAAGGACAAATGATTCACACGACGAGTCACAATGACAAATGAACTAGGACAAATGATTCACACAAAGAGTCACAACGATTAATAAACAAGGACAAATGGTTCACACAACGAGTCACAAGGACTAATGAACAAGGACAAATGATTCACACAACGAGTCACAATGACTAATGAACTAGGACAAATGATTCATACAAAGATCCACAATGACTAATAAACAAGGACAAATGGTTCACACAACGAGTCACAAGGACTAAGGAACAAGGACAAATGATTCACACAACGAGTCACAATGACTAATAAACAAGGACAAATGGTTCACACAACGAGTAACAAGGACTAATGAACAAGGACAAATGATTCACACGAAGAGTCACAATGACTAATGAACTAGGACAAATGATTCACACACAGAGTCGCAATGACTAATAAACAAGGACAAACGGTTCACACAACGAGTCACAAGGACTAATGAACAAGGACAAATGATTCACACAAAGAGTCACAAGGACTAATGAACAAGGACAAATGATTCACACGACGAGTCACAATGACTAATGAACTAGGACAAATGATTCACACAACGAGTCACAACGACTAATGAACAAAGACAAATGGTTCGCACAAATAGTCATAATGTGTAATTAACTAGGACAAATAATTCACACAAAGAGTCACAATAACTAATGAACAAGGACAAATGATTCACACAACGAGTTACAATGGCTAATGAACAAGGACAAATGATTCACACGACGAGTCACAATGACTAATGAACTAGGACAAATGATTCACACAAAGAGTCACTACGATTAATAAACAAGGACAAATGGTTCACACAACGAGTCACAAGGACTAATGAACAAGGACAAATGATTCACACAACGAGTCACAATGACTAATGAACTAGGACAAATGATTCACACAAAGAGTCACAATGACTAATAAACAAGGACAAATGGTTCACACAACGAGTCACAAGGACTAAGGAACAAGGACAAATGATTCACACAACGAGTCACAATGACTAATAAACAAGGACAAATGGTTCACACAACGAGTAACAAGGACTAATGAACAAGGACAAATGATTCACACGAAGAGTCACAATGACTAATGAACTAGGACAAATGATTCACACATAGAGTCGCAATGACTAATAAACAAGGACAAATGGTTCACACAACGAGTCACAAGGACTAAAGAACAAGGACAAATGATTCACACGACGAGTCATAATGACTAATGAACTAGGACAAATGCTTCACACAAAGAGTCACAACGACTAATGAATAAAGACAAATGGTTCGCACAACGAGTCACAAGAACTAATGAACAAGGACAAATGATTCACACAACGAGTCACAATGACTAATAAACAAGGACAAATGGTTCACACAATGAGTCACAAGGACTAATGAACAAGGACAAATGATTCACACGACGAGTCACAATGACTAATGAACTAGGACAAATGATTCACACAAAAAGTCACAACGACTAATAAACAAGGACAAATGGTTCACACAACGAGTCACAAGGACTAAGGAACAAGGACAAATGATTCACACAACGAGTCACAATGACTAATAAACAAGGACAAATGGTTCACACAACGAGTAACAAGGACTAATGAACAAGGACAAATGATTCACACGAAGAGTCACAATGACTAATGAACTAGGACAAATGATTCACACACAGAGTCGCAATGACTAATAAACAAGGACAAATGGTTCACACAACGAGTCACAAGGACTAATGAACAAGGACAAATGATTCACACGACGAGTCACAATAACTAATAAACAAGGACAAATGGTTCACACAACGAGTAACAAGGACTAATGAACAAGGACAAATGATTCACACGAAGAGTCACAATGACTAATGAACTAGGACAAATGATTCACACACGTAGTCGCAATGACTAATAAACAAGGACAAATGGTTCACACAACGAGTCACAAGGACTAATGAACAAGGACAAATGATTCACACGACGAGTCACAATGACTAATGAACTAGGACAAATGCTTCACACAAAGAGTCACAACGACTAATGAATAAAGACAAATGGTTCGCACAACGAGTCATAATGTGTAATTAACTAGGACAAATGATTCACACAAAGAGTCACAATAACTAATAAACAACAACAAATAATTCATACAACGAGTCACAAGGACTAATGAACAAGGACAAATGATTCAAACGACGAGTCACAATGACTAATGAACTAGGACAAATGATTCACACAAAAAGTCACAATGACTAATAAACAAGGACAAATGGTTCACACAAGGAGTCACAAGGACTAATGAACAAGGACAAATGATTCACACAACGAGTCACAATGACTATAAAACAAGGACAAAGGGTTCACACAACGAGTCACAATGACTAATGAACAAGGACAAATGATTCACACGAAGAGTCACAATGACTAATGAACTAGGACAAATGATTCACACAACGAGTCGCAATGACTAATAAACAAGGACAAATGGTTCACACAACGAGTCACAAGGACTAATGAACAAGGACAAATGATTCACACAAAGAGTCACAAGGACTAATGAACAAGGACAAATGATTCACACGACGAGTCACAATGACTAATGAACTAGGACAAATGATTCACACAACGAGTCACAAAGACTAATGAATAAAGACAAATGGTTCGCACAACTAGTCATAATGTGTAATTAACTAGGACAAATAATTCACACAAAGAGTCACAATAACTAATGAACAAGGACAAATGATTCACACAACGAGTTACAATGGCTAATGAACAAGGACAAATGATTCACACGACGAGTCACAATGACTAATGAACTAGGACAAATGATTCACACAAAGAGTCACAACGATTAATAAACAAGGACAAATGGTTCACACAACGAGTCACAAGGACTAATGAACAAGGACAAATGATTCACACAACGAGTCACAATGACTAATGAACTAGGACAAATGATTCACACAACGAGTCACAACGACTAATGAATAAAGACAAATGGTTCGCACAACTAGTCATAATGTGTAATTAACTAGGACAAATAATTCACACAAAGAGTCACAATAACTAATGAACAAGGACAAATGATTCACACAACGAGTAACAAGGACTAATGAACAAGGACAAATGATTCACACGAAGAGTCACAATGACTAATGAACTAGGACAAATGATTCACACACAGAGTCGCAATGACTAATAAACAAGGACAAATGGTTCACACAACGAGTCACAAGGACTAAAGAACAAGGACAAATGATTCACACGACGAGTCACAATGACTAATGAACTAGGACAAATGTTTCACACAAAGAGTCATAACGACTAATGAATAAAGACAAATGGTTCGCACGTCGAGTCATAATATGTAATTAACTAGGACAAATTATTCACACAAAGAGTCACAATAACTAATAAACAATGACAGATAATTCATACAACGAGTCACAAGGACTAATGAACAAGGTAAAATGATTCACACGACGAGTCACAATGACTAATGAACTAGGACAAATGATTCACACAAAAAGTCACAATGACTAATAAACAAGGACAAATGGTTCACACAACGAGTCACAGGGACTAATGAACAAGGATAAATGATTCACACAACGAGTCACAATGACTATAAAACAAGGACAAAGGGTTCACACAACGAGTCACAAGGACTAATGAACAAGGACAAATGATTCACACAACGAGTCACAATGACTAATGTACTAGGACAAATGATTCACACAAAGAGTCAAAATGACTAATGAACAAGGACAAATGGTTCACACAACGAGTCACAAGGACTAATGAACAAGGACAAATGATTCACACAACGAGTCACAATGACTAATGAACTAGGACAAATGATTCACACAAAGAGTCACAATGACTAATAAACAAGGACAAATGGTTCACACAACGAGTCACAAGGACTAAGGAACAAGGACAAATGATTCACACAACGAGTCACAAGGACTAATGAACAAGGACAAATGATTCACACGACGAGTCACAATGACAAATGAACTAGGACAAATGCTTCACACAAAGAGTCACAACGACTAATGAATAAAGACAAATGGTTCGCACAACGAGTCATAATGTGTAATTAACTAGGACAAATTATTCACACAAAGAGTCACAATAACTAATAAACAATGACAGATAATTCATACAACGAGTCACAAGGAGTAATGAACAAGGACAAATGATTCACACGACGAGTCACAATGACTAATGAACTAGGACAAATGATTCACACAACGAGTCACAACGACTAATGAATAAAGACAAATGGTTCGCACAACTAGTCATAATGTGTAATTAACTAGGACAAATAATTCACACAAAGAGTCACAATAACTAATGAACAAGGACAAATGATTCACACAACGAGTTACAATGGCTAATGAACAAGGACAAATGATTCACACGACGAGTCACAATGACTAATGAACTAGGACAAATGATTCACACAAAGAGTCACAACAATTAATAAACAAGGACAAATGGTTCATACAACGAGTCACAAGGACCAATGAACAAGGACAAATGATTCACACAACGAGTCACAATGACTAATGAACTAGGACAAATGATTCACACGACGAGTCACAATGACTAATGAACTAGGACAAATGATTCACACAACGAGTCACAACGACTAATGAATAAAGACAAATGGTTCGCACAACTAGTCATAATGTGTAATTAACTAGGACAAATAATTCACACAAAGAGTCACAATAACTAATGAACAAGGACAAATGATTCACACAACGAGTTACAATGGCTAATGAACAAGGACAAATGATTCACACGACGAGTCACAATGACTAATGAACTAGGACAAATGATTCACACAAAGAGTCACAACGATTAATAAACAAGGACAATTGGTTCACACAACGAGTCACAATGACTAATGAACTAGGACAAATGATTCACACAAAGAGTCACAACGATTAATAAACAAGGATAAATGGTTCACACAACGAGTCTCAAGGACTAATGAACAAGGACAAATGATTCACACAACGAATCACAAGGACTAATGAACAAGGACAAATGATTCACACGACGAGTCACAATGACTAATGAACTAGGACAAATGATTCACACAACGAGTCATAACGACTAATGAATAAAGACAAATGGTTCGCACAACTAGTCATAATGTGTAATTAACTAGGACAAATAATTCACACAAAGAGTCACAATAACTAATGAACAAGGACAAATGATTCACACAACGAGTTACAATGGCTAATGAACAAGGACAAATGATTCACACGACGAGTCACAATGACTAATGAACTAGGACAAATGATTCACACAAAGAGTCACAACGATTAATAAACAAGGACAAATGGTTCACACAACGAGTCAGAAGGACTAATGAACAAGGACAAATGATTCACACAACGAGTCACAATGACTAATGAACTAGGACAAATGATTCACACAAAGAGTCACAATGACTAATAAACAAGGACAAATGGTTCACACAACGAGTCACAAGGACTAAGGAACAAGGACAAATGATTCACACAACGAGTCACAATGACTAATAAACAAGGACAAATGGTTCACACAACGAGTAACAAGGACTAATGAACAAGGACAAATGATTCACACGAAGAGTCACAATGACTAATGAACTAGGACAAATGATTCACACACAGAGTCGCAATGACTAATAAACAAGGACAAATGGTTCACACAACGAGTCACAAGGACTAATGAACAAGGACAAATGATTCACACGACGAGTCACAAACACTAATTAACTAGGACAAATGCTTCACACAAAGAGTCACAACGACTAATGAATAAAGACAAATGGTTCGCACAACGAGTCATAATGTGTAATTAACTAGGACAAATTATTCACACAAAGAGTCACAATAACTAATAAACAATGACAGATTATTCATACAACGAGTCACAAGGAGTAATGAACAAGGACAAATGATTCACACGACGAGTCACAATGACTAATGAAATAGGACAAATGATTCACACAACGAGTCACAACGACTAATGAATAAAGACAAATGGTTCGCACAACTAGTCATAATGTGTAATTAACTAGGACAAATAATTCACACAAAGAGTCACAATAACTAATGAACAAGGACAAATGATTCACACAACGAGTTACAATGGCTAATGAACAAGGACAAATGATTCACACGACGAGTCACAATGACAAATGAACTAGGACAAATGATTCACACAAAGAGTCACAACGATTAATAAACAAGGACAAATGGTTCACACAACGAGTCACAAGGACTAATGAACAAGGACAAATGATTCACACAACGAGTCACAATGACTAATGAACTAGGACAAATGATTCATACAAAGATCCACAATGACTAATAAACAAGGACAAATGGTTCACACAACGAGTCACAAGGACTAAGGAACAAGGACAAATGATTCACACAACGAGTCACAATGACTAATAAACAAGGACAAATGGTTCACACAACGAGTAACAAGGACTAATGAACAAGGACAAATGATTCACACGAAGAGTCACAATGACTAATGAACTAGGACAAATGATTCACACACAGAGTCGCAATGACTAATAAACAAGGACAAACGGTTCACACAACGAGTCACAAGGACTAATGAACAAGGACAAATGATTCACACAAAGAGTCACAAGGACTAATGAACAAGGACAAATGATTCACACGACGAGTCACAATGACTAATGAACTAGGACAAATGATTCACACAACGAGTCACAACGACTAATGAACAAAGACAAATGGTTCGCACAAATAGTCATAATGTGTAATTAACTAGGACAAATAATTCACACAAAGAGTCACAATAACTAATGAACAAGGACAAATGATTCACACAACGAGTTACAATGGCTAATGAACAAGGACAAATGATTCACACGACGAGTCACAATGACTAATGAACTAGGACAAATGATTCACACAAAGAGTCACTACGATTAATAAACAAGGACAAATGGTTCACACAACGAGTCACAAGGACTAATGAACAAGGACAAATGATTCACACAACGAGTCACAATGACTAATGAACTAGGACAAATGATTCACACAAAGAGTCACAATGACTAATAAACAAGGACAAATGGTTCACACAACGAGTCACAAGGACTAAGGAACAAGGACAAATGATTCACACAACGAGTCACAATGACTAATAAACAAGGACAAATGGTTCACACAACGAGTAACAAGGACTAATGAACAAGGACAAATGATTCACACGAAGAGTCACAATGACTAATGAACTAGGACAAATGATTCACACATAGAGTCGCAATGACTAATAAACAAGGACAAATGGTTCACACAACGAGTCACAAGGACTAAAGAACAAGGACAAATGATTCACACGACGAGTCATAATGACTAATGAACTAGGACAAATGCTTCACACAAAGAGTCACAACGACTAATGAATAAAGACAAATGGTTCGCTGTGAGTCACAAGAACTAATGAACAAGGACATATGATTCACACAACGAGTCACAATGACTAATAAACAAGGACAAATGGTTCACACAATGAGTCACAAGGACTAATGAACAAGGACAAATGATTCACACGACGAGTCACAATGACTAATGAACTAGGACAAATGATTCACACAAAAAGTCACAACGACTAATAAACAAGGACAAATGGTTCACACAACGAGTCACAAGGACTAAGGAACAAGGACAAATGATTCACACAACGAGTCACAATGACTAATAAACAAGGACAAATGGTTCACACAACGAGTAACAAGGACTAATGAACAAGGACAAATGATTCACACGAAGAGTCACAATGACTAATGAACTAGGACAAATGATTCACACAACGAGTCGCAATGACTAATAAACAAGGACAAATGGTTCACACAACGAGTCACAAGGACTAATGAACAAGGACAAATGATTCACACGACGAGTCACAATAACTAATAAACAAGGACAAATGGTTCACACAACGAGTAACAAGGACTAATGAACAAGGACAAATGATTCACACGAAGAGTCACAATGACTAATGAACTAGGACAAATGATTCACACACAGAGTCGCAATGACTAATAAACAAGGACAAATGGTTCACACAACGAGTCACAAGGACTAATGAACAAGGACAAATGATTCACACGACGAGTCACAATGACTAATGAACTAGGACAAATGCTTCACACAAAGAGTCACAACGACTAATGAATAAAGACAAATGGTTCGCACAACGAGTCATAATGTGTAATTAACTAGGACAAATGATTCACACAAAGAGTCACAATAACTAATAAACAACAACAAATAATTCATACAACGAGTCACAAGGACTAATGAACAAGGACAAATGATTCAAACGACGAGTCACAATGACTAATGAACTAGGACAAATGATTCACACAAAAAGTCACAATGACTAATAAACAAGGACAAATGGTTCACACAAGGAGTCACAAGGACTAATGAACAAGGACAAATGATTCACACAACGAGTCACAATGACTATAAAACAAGGACAAAGGGTTCACACAACGAGTCACAATGACTAATGAACAAGGACAAATGATTCACACGAAGAGTCACAATGACTAATGAACTAGGACAAATGATTCACACACAGAGTCGCAATGACTAATAAACAAGGACAAATGGTTCACACAACGAGTCACAAGGACTAATGAACAAGGACAAATGATTCACACAAAGAGTCACAAGGACTAATGAACAAGGACAAATGATTCACACGACGAGTCACAATGACTAATGAACTAGGACAAATGATTCACACAACGAGTCACAGCGACTAATGAATAAAGACAAATGGTTCGCACAACTAGTCATAATGTGTAATTAACTAGGACAAATAATTCACACAAAGAGTCACAATAACTAATGAACAAGGACAAATGATTCACACAACGAGTTACAATGGCTAATGAATAAGGACAAATGATTCACACGACGAGTCACAATGACTAATGAACTAGGACAAATGATTCACACAAAGAGTCACAACGATTAATAAACAAGGACAAATGGTTCACACAACGAGTCACAAGGACTAATGAACAAGGACAAATGATTCACACAACGAGTCACAATGACTAATGAACTAGGACAAATGATTCACACAACGAGTCACAACGACTAATGAATAAAGACAAATGGTTCGCACAACTAGTCATAATGTGTAATTAACTAGGACAAATAATTCACACAAAGAGTCACAATAACTAATGAACAAGGACAAATGATTCACACAACGAGTAACAAGGACTAATGAACAAGGACAAATGATTCACACGAAGAGTCACAATGACTAATGAACTAGGACAAATGATTCACACACGTAGTCGCAATGACTAATAAACAAGGACAAATGGTTCACACAACGAGTCACAAGGACTAAAGAACAAGGACAAATGATTCACACGACGAGTCACAATGACTAATGAACTAGGACAAATGTTTCACACAAAGAGTCATAACGACTAATGAATAAAGACAAATGGTTCGCACGTCGAGTCATAATGTGTAATTAACTAGGACAAATTATTCACACAAAGAGTCACAATAACTAATAAACAATGACAGATAATTCATACAACGAGTCACAAGGACTAATGAACAAGGACAAATGATTCACACGACGAGTCACAATGACTAATGAACTAGGACAAATGATTCACACAAAAAGTCACAATGACTAATAAACAAGGACAAATGGTTCACACAACGAGTCACAGGGACTAATGAACAAGGATAAATGATTCACACAACGAGTCACAATGACTATAAAACAAGGACAAAGGGTTCACACAACGAGTCACAAGGACTAATGAACAAGGACAAATGATTCACACAACGAGTCACAATGACTAATGTACTAGGACAAATGATTCACACAAAGAGTCAAAATGACTAATGAACAAGGACAAATGGTTCACACAACGAGTCACAAGGACTAATGAACAAGGACAAATGATTCACACAACGAGTCACAATGACTAATGAACTAGGACAAATGATTCACACAAAGAGTCACAATGACTAATAAACAAGGACAAATGGTTCACACAACGAGTCACAAGGACTAAGGAACAAGGACAAATGATTCACACAACGAGTCACAATGACTAATGAACAAGGACATATGGTTCACACGACGAGTCTCAATGACTAATGAACTAGGACAAATGATTCACACAAAGAGTCACAACGACTAATAAACAAGGACAAATGGTTCACACAACGAGTCACAAGGACTAATGAACAAGGACAAATGATTCACATGACGAGTCACAATGACTAATGAACTAGGACAAATGATTCACACAAAGAGTCACAATGACTAATAAACAAGGACAAATGGTTCACACAACGAGTCAAAAGGACTAATGAACAAGGACGAATGATTCACACGACGAGCCACAATGACTAATAAACTAGGACAAATGATTCACACAAAGAGTCACAATGACTAATAAACAAGGACAAATTGTTCACACAACGAGTCACAAGGACTAATGAACAAGGACAAATGATTCACACAACGAGTCACAAGGACTAATAAACAAGGACAAATGATTCACACGACGAGTCACAATGACTAATGAACTAGGACAAATGATTCACACAACGAGTCACAACGACTAATGAATAAAGGCAAATGGTTCGCACAACTAGTCATAATGTGTAATTAACTAGGACAAATTATTCACACAAAGAGTCACAATAACTAATGAACAAGGACAAATGATTCACACAATGAGTTACAATGGCTAATGAACAAGGACAAATGATTCACACGACGAGTCACAATGACTAATGAACTAGGACAAATGATTCACACAAAGAGTCACAACGACTAATAAACAAGGACAAATGGTTCACACAACGAGTCACAAGGACTAATGAACAAGGACAAATGATTCACACAACGAGTCACAATGACTAATGAACTAGGACAAATGATTCACACAAAGAGTGACAATGACTAATAAACAAGGACAAATGGTTCACACAACGAGTCACAAGGACTAAGGAACAAGGACAAATGATTCACACAACGAGTCACAATGACTAATGAACAAGGACATATGGTTCACACAACGAGTAACAAGGACTAATGTGAAGGAAATGTAGATTCATATACATACTAACATATTCAAATATGTTATAATTAATTTGTCATAAAATTAAAACGGATTTTATGCATGCAAACAATAATAAAATAGAGGAGAAATCATGTCCTTACATTGATGGATTTCGGTTATTAGGGCACAAAAGAGATCACCTTTCTCTTTTGATCTTGAGCTTTCCCTTATGGATGAACAAGATCTAAGTATAAGATCTCTCCCCAAGCTTTATACCCAAGGCTTCTCTTAATTTAATTAATATTACAAATACTAGTATAATATTAATCAAGGTAGAAAATTGAACCAAAACTTTTATAAAACACTTATGTGTTTCGGTTTTTATGAGAGAAGAAGAGGAGGAAATTTCTTCTCACTAGAACTTGTATTTTGGATGATTAGTTGAATGAATAACACTAACACACTTTAGTGTAATAATAGGTAAAATTAGATGAAAAACCAATGATGGTTTTCTCATCAAAAACCGGGTGGAATGGGGGGCTTTTAGGGGAGCCAATGCATGAACACATTTGTCTTCACAAGAATATTAGGGTTGCATGGCTAGGAATGTAGGTAATCATTGTGTTCTTATAATAATTAAACAAACACAATATTAGCTTCCACTACCCCTTAATTTCGGTACAATGGAAAATATAGAGTCCATATTATTTTTGTCAATTTGTTAATATGTAACATGTCATATGTCACATAAAATGTTATGTATTTTTAACATATTAAAAATCAACGTATTAGTAAAAATACGTCATATACAAAAATTGATTTGGTAATTTCATAATTACATGTGCCGAAATATTTTACCAATTTATATAATCACAACAGTTTGTATTTATAACAATTCATTCAAATTTAATTGTTACACTAAACAATTATTTCATCCGAGTAATGATACAATTCAATTACTCGATCAGTATCTCATTTAATCACATTTCAATTTGATACGTAAATTATATTTCCAAAATCGTCCGTCAATTTTCAAGTAATTTAGTTAACTCGTAACGTTATACGATTAATTAAATAATCAATTAAGAGTATTGCCCTTTAGGTATGACCTAGGGGTCAATCGATCACCACCGTCTCACGACAAAGAATGTCAAACTCTAGTCGACCAATCATTACCGATATATGTTGACCAGGTTGACAAGAACAATATTACTTCCCAATTGTATTCATTTTAATGAGACTTAAACATGTGATCATCATGATCAATAGTCGTGATCGCATTATTGTCGGAGGACACATATTCCAACAATCTCCCACTTGTCCTCGACAAGTGTGCGTCACCAATTCTCTTGTCCTATTACTATCTCCCACTCAATGCAAGGTGTCTTTCAGGTCGTACTTGCAAGTGATCATATCGAGAGTGGTTTCCTCGATCTGGAGAATAACTGATTGACCGGATTTATCCACTCTGGATGCCATCCGAGCGTGGCCACGCATTTCCAGTTCATTACTCCTCGAGTGGCCCTGAGATATTGTTATAACCCTGACTAGGGGTGGACAATTCCTATCGCACTCATTCCCTTCGACTAGCCACAGCCATCATAACCCAAAATATGCCCATTTGACCCCATTTACGAAGGTCGTAGTAACACAAATCAAAGTTAATCAAAAATGCCATCTTAGGAGAATAGTCTTTAGTCAAAAGAATCGACTCATTTGAATACTATAGTAGCTCTCGCCACGACCAGGCTATATAAATTTGCCAGAACTCTATAAGCGGTCATTAGGCCCGACAACAATTCCTAACAATCTGCCTATGTGATCGACTAGTCATCTCACATGACTCTATGGCACTTGAACTTGCCATCAATCGCATCACACTCTAGTCACTTCGAGACGTCACCTCATATAAGTAACTATGGGCAAAAACAATGTTAATCCATGTTCACTTTAACGGGGTTCAATTGTCTCTACAACCCGTTTGGATATAACAATGTACTAGGTGAGTTATTAATAACTCAAACGACAAATATCGACATCACACTCGGGTAGTCAATATCATATTACAACCTTGTGATGTATTTCGTAAGTGTAACCACTTATTGATTGCAATAGAAATTTAACATGCCATGTGTCCATGTGTTCAAACTTCTTACACTTGCAATCTCCTTCACATTCATGTTCTCTCTCATAGCATGAATCTTACCAAGTACATATCAAGGTTCCCGACCTTGGTTTCGGTTCTTTAACTTGAAAGAACTTCCTTATCGATTATCACATAACGAACGAATTTGTGATAAATGACATAACTTGTACTGATCAAGTATTTCATCCACACATAATGCACTAGGTATATGTTTTGTAGAATCTTGTAACAACTGACAAGATTATTAGCTTAGTACTTTTCACAAGTCCTAGCTTAACTAGGAAAGATTATCTTGAATAACCTCTTATTCAACCAAGCATCTTTCCATAAACTTCTCATTTCTCCTTTTAGGCTTGAAAGATTTGGGATTCTCATAAATCCTTATATGTGCTCGGATTTTCTACAATATGTGCAACCTCTTAACACACAATGGAACATTCCGTTAAGCACCGAAATTGCTCATCGGATTCTACTTGAGAATTCATGACGTTTCTATTATGGCTCACCAATCAATCATCATGCTCTTATGCATATGATTCATAAATGGACATGTATATGATTATTCTAATGGCGGAAACATCAGTTACTAATAATCATAAGATCAACCGTTCTTAGGTTCAATGAACTACCATGACTGCTAATGGTAATCCCATTTTCATTCATATGAATAACCTATGTGTATGTTGATACGATGTGTATTTCTTAATACTAATCCAACATCCCTCGATGTAGTTGGATTCATCATTGTCCATTTTCATCCAGAATTGAAAACTCAATTGCTTCTTTATGAAAGAAGGTATTAGCTCGTCATTCTTTTAATGAGTGATGAGTCGTAAAAATTCAAAAGATGATAACTCCCACTAAATTCCATGTCTTCACATGAGAATTTCCTAACTCCCACTCAATTTTACATATTTCGAAATTGACTTCTCGATCGAAATTTATTCAAGAATTGAATATAAAATTGCATTGCCAAGTTATTAAGATAGAACCATATATGTTCCCATCGTATCCCTTCAAAATACCTATTTTGAAGTGGTCTCATCTTAACCTTACGGAAAAAGATTTTAAATCTCCAACACACTCATGTCATAATGATGTGTAGCAATGTCATTATTCAAGTGTAAACAATATCTAGAATACGTCCTTCGCAAATACCCTTTTGGAAGGAGGTTTAACCATTTCATAGGGAGGTTAAGCAATGACATTTGCGTGGTTGAAACTTTGGTCATTGAAGATATCGGTATATCAATTTTGCAACTCGATCATAACTAGTATGTTACTTTAATTTATTTAGGCTCTTAAGTAAATCTCATGGTTGAAACTATTGGTCAAATATTTCATAAACTTAGTCAAAAACTTGTTAAGACTATACATTAGTCATTTTTCTTCCAAAACTTTCTTTTGGTCTCCTCGTGTAGTTATCTTGAGAAAATTCTCTTATGATTACTACACTTGGTCTCTTTAGTCAAATAGAACTAACTTGAGACCATAGATCTCATCTATTTGGCATACTATGTAAATAAATATACCTTCATTCAAATCATTCTCTCTTGTGTAGATCTTCATATACACAAGTACACAATTTTATCTTGCCTTGTGTGATGTGTCCTCATTTTTCTCCCACTCTATCTTTAGAATAAATACACTAAACATTCAAAGATAGCATATGAGACACAAATTAATGATGTTGAATTATAAGGAGAACTACCTCATAGGTAGACTAATTGTTATTGATTTTATATGAGTTCTTGGTGATTGACTTTCCTTTAAGAGAGTTCATAGACTCAAAATCACTTTATAAATGATCATACACATGCCTTAAGCATGTGGACATATAATGAAACCCGTCATTATAATTGTCTATTAGATCACCTTTAAGTGAATAATCTTATGTTTCAAAACGCAAGCATTCAAAGATGAAATTTTAGAACATAAAGGATAAATGATAAAAACGGGTGACTTGGGTTGCAAACCAAGTCACCATCATCCAAAATACAAACCATTATCCAAAATACCTTTCCATGTCGAACACGGAAACTTAAAGTTCTAAAATCCAAAACATAACTTAAAATAAGACAATGAAAAACAAAGCTCCACAAAAGCTATCCTTAGCTTCTCCATGGTTTCTCATGCTTGTTTTTCTTTTCCCTTGTCTTTGCTTGGTGGAGGCCCTATTTACAATAAAAAGGAGATACATTATCACAACTTTGCATCATAATACCATAGTTGAATTTAGAAACATAAAAGAAGGTTAGTCATTTACCTACTGGAGTGATCTTTCCAGCTTTGATATCACCAAGGTATTTGGAACAATTTCTTTTCCAATGTCCCATGCCATTACAATAATGGCATTTATCAAGAGGACCCTTCTTGACTTTGGAGGTGCTAGCTTCACAAGACTTAGCTTTGGTGAATGTGGGAGCTTGCTTTTTACCCTTTCTTCCACTCTTCTTGAACTTCCCCTTACTCTTTGTGCTTATGTTAAGCACATCCTTGGGAGGGTTCACATTTAACCCCATGTCCCTCTCGGCTTGCACAAGTAACTTGTGCAACTCCTCAAGAGACACATCCTTGTCTTGCATGTTGAAATTCACCCGGAATTGCACATATGCCTTGACTTTAGACAAGGAGTGTAGAATCCTATCTACGATGAGTTCTTTGGGGATTTCAACCTTTTGAATTTTCAAGGTCTCGACAAGCTCCATGAGTTTGAGCACATGAGGGCTAACCTTTTGGCCCTCTTTGAAGTCGAGATCAAAGAATGCCGCGGCCGCCTCATATTGGACGATCCGCGAGTTTGTGAAAACATGGTCACAAGTTTGGAGTAAATCTCATTAGCATTGCCCATTTTGAAGGCTCTCCTTTGGAGGTCCGCCTCCATCGCAAATATTAAGACATTTTTCATTGCGGCGGACTCCTTTTGGTAAGCCTCATAGGCTTCCCTAGTGGCCGCGGTGGACCTAGTGGAGGGTTCGGGTGGAGAGGCCTCGGTAAGGTAACGAAGCTTGTCGTCACCTTCGGCGGCTAATTTGAGTTGGGCATCCCATTCGGAGAAATTTGACCCATTCTTTTCAAGTTTACATCGATCCATGAAGGATCGGAGCCAAGACGAACTAGCGAGAGGTGTAGCATTAGGAGTTGGTGTTGCCATTGTTATGAAAAGAAGTGGTCTACAAAACAAAATATATGAGGAGTAAAACAATTGTCGTTTTAATAATACTCGTAAAAATGTATGATTTAAACAAGTTTTATGCATTTTTCTAGTGACCTCTACCCAACTAGAATAAATGATTCCAAGACCCAAATTCATATTAACTTAGGGCACGGTGTGTCGAAATACCCCTTATTAACATAACTCGGTGGATTAACCTTTTAATCGATTCTACTTTTAGAACTCTTGGTCGATGATGTTTACATTAATATTCATCTCTAGCCCGAAACACATCCGGAAATCGTCGTGAATACTTTCGTTGAGTACAACCCAAATTTCGAATAAATGTGTCCATAATCCAAACCCATATCAATTTAGGGCACGGTGTGCCGAAATACCCTTCATTAACATGAACTCGGTGGATAAACATTCATCACCCACTTCCCCTACGTAACAAGGTTTGTACCCCGGTGTGGCCGAGTGCACTCTCTCGCGAAATAGGTTTTCATGGTTTCTACTATTTGGTAAGGCTATGTCTCAATTGATTGTTTTAGCGAGAGGTCATGTCAAATTATTATCTATCACGTTTTAAGTGAACTAAAGCGGTGAACTACGATAATTATATTTGACACGGTCGATAAACTCGATAAAATAAGGATGCATGTTTTAGTTATGGCGATTTAGCGATGCATGTGACATAAAATAAAATGCAAGCATAAAGATAAATAAATAAATCCTAGTATGGCCTTCCTAAAATAGAAAACTATTTAACTATTACAAATTCGGAAACCAACTCCATTGGTCCCTTGAACTTCGGTTGTGGCACGCATCTCGAGGTAATACCGTCTTTATGTATCGCCATTCTTGAAGAAATCCGTCTTTTGGAACTCCGGAATGAATAAAATTACATAATAAATTACATAATTTCCTATTATACATTTGTAACTAAAATAAGATAAATCTATTAAATTACAAAACGGTGATACGAGATCACAATAAAAATTACAACCGAATCGATATTCCCATACATTTCGGGAAATACCAATTAATCTAAGGCCATACTAAGTAAAATTACATAATTCAAAAATTACATAAATTAAAATTATGACAATCATAATGAAAATGCAGCATTATAATATGTATAAACATGCTCAATTTTATGCTAAATCGCCTTTAATTAGCCAATATCGTATATTACTCGGTTTTTACGGATTTGCGTGATTTCAACATTTTATAATCACAAAAATACATAAACTCATATTTATGCATAAGTTAATTACCCTAACCTCTTAGGACTCAAAATATAGTCTTCACTAATAATTTGACCATAATTAACTTTTATTTACAAAATTGTTCATAAATGGACCAAAAATTACAAAAATAAGCTATTAGACTTCAAATAAATCCAAAAATTTCAAATAAATTCAAAATTTGAAATTTAAATTCATGAACATTCTGGAAAAATTCCATGACACTCATAATGTTCAAAATCTTAGGTTAAAAATTTGAAAATTTTCCTAAAAACAATGTTGCGGTTTATCGATTTTAATAAAATAATCATAAAAACATGGAAAAATTATTTTCATTAACTTTTCAATTTTAGATCTGAAAAATATAATAAAATGCAACATTAGACGTTTTTCTTAAGTCATAGATTATGTTTTTATTAATTTTCACTAATAATGTCACTATTTATGCCATTTTTCTTCAAAAATTCATAAATCATGCAAAAAGACTTCTTTATAGCCAATTATTTTACACACATCTTGTAAAATTGCATGTGACAACATATTAATTTTCTATGACCAGATTCGAAATTTAACTCATATTAACCTATTTTTCACTTAAATCCGAATTTAATAATGAGAAATTCATTTTTCGAGCATAACAAGTCCAAAAATTATGAAAATTTACAGGTTATCTCAAAATAATATATGTGACAACATATCCAAAAATCAACTTAAAATTCGAAGTATAGCTAATTTTCGACCAAAAATGACATTTTTACTCATAAAATCACATTTAAATGCCATTATTGTAAATTATGAACAATAAAAATCCGAAAAATTAACCAAAATATCCTAAAACATTTTAGGACCAGAAATATTAACATGCATGTAATAATTTCATGATATATCATAATAACACAAATTTTACAAGTTTTATTTGTTATTCATATAACTCGGAAAAACTTTTAACCAATTTGCATGCAAACAACCGTGGCGCTCTGATACCAATTGAAGGAAATGTAGATTCATATACATACTAACATATTCAAATATGTTATAATTAATTTGTCATAAAATTAAAACGGATTTTATGCATGCAAACAATAATAAAATAGAGGAGAAATCATGTCCTTACATTGATGGATTTCGGTTATTAGGGCACAAAAGAGATCACCTTTCTCTTTTGATCTTGAGCTTTCCCTTATGGATGAACAAGATCTAAGTATAAGATCTCTCCCCAAGCTTTATACCCAAGGCTTCTCTTAATTTAATTAATATTACAAATACTAGTATAATATTAATCAAGGTAGAAAATTGAACCAAAACTTTTATAAAACACTTATGTGTTTCGGTTTTTATGAGAGAAGAAGAGGAGGAAATTTCTTCTCACTAGAACTTGTATTTTGGATGATTAGTTGAATGAATAACACTAACACACTTTAGTGTAATAATAGGTAAAATTAGATGAAAAACCAATGATGGTTTTCTCATCAAAAACCGGGTGGAATGGGGGGCTTTTAGGGGAGCCAATGCATGAACACATTTGTCTTCACAAGAATATTAGGGTTGCATGGCTAGGAATGTAGGTAATCATTGTGTTCTTATAATAATTAAACAAACACAATATTAGCTTCCACTACCCCTTAATTTCGGTACAATGGATAATATAGAGTCCATATTATTTTTGTCAATTTGTTAATATGTAACATGTCATATGTCACATAAAATGTTATGTATTTTTAACATATTAAAAATCAACGTATTAGTAAAAATACGCCATATACAAAAATTGATTTGGTAATTTCATAATTACATGTGCCGAAATATTTTACCAATTTATAAATCACAACAGTTTGTATTTATAACAATTCATTCAAATTTAATTGTTACACTAAACAATTATTTCATCCGAGTAATGATACAATTCAATTACTCAGACCGTATCTCATTTAATCACATTTCAATTTGATACGTAAATTATATTTCCAAAATCGTCCGTCAATTTTCAAGTAATTTAGTTAACTCGTAACGTTATACGATTAATTAAATAATCAATTAAGAGTATTGCCCTTTAGGTATGACCTAGGGGGTCAACTGATCACCACCGTCTCACGACAGTAATGTCAAACTCTAGTCAGCCAATCATTACCGATATATGTTGACCAGTTGACAGTAACAATATTACTTCCCAATTGTATTCATTTTAATGAGACTTAAACATGTGATCATCATGATCAATAGTCGTGATCGCATTATTGTCGGAGGACACATATTCCAACATAATGAACAAGGACAAATGATTCACACGAAGAGTCACAATGACTAATGAACTAGGACAAATGATTCACACACAGAGTCGCAATGACTAATAAACAAGGACAAATGGATCACACAACGAGTCACAAGGACTAATGAACAAGGACAAATGATTCACATGACGGGTCACAATGACTAATGAACTAGGACAAATGCTTCACACAAAGAGTCACAACGACTAATGAATAAAGACAAATGGTTCGCACAACAAGTCATAATGTGTAATTAACTAGGACAAATGATTCACACAAAGAGTCACAATAACTAATAAACAACGACAAATAATTCATACAACGAGTCACAAGGACTAATGAACAAGGACAAATGATTCACACGACGAGTAACAATGACTAATGAACTAGGACAAATGATTCACACAAAAAGTCACAATGACTAATAAACAAGGACAAATGGTTCACACAAGGAGTCACAAGGATTAATGAACAAGGACAAATGATTCACACAACGAGTCACAATGACTATAAAACAAGGACAAAGCGTTCACACAACGAGTCACAATGACTAATGAACAAGGACAAATGATTCACACAACGAGTCACAATGACTAATGTACTAGGACAAATGATTCACACAAAGAGTCAAAATGACTAATGAACAAGGACAAATGATTCACACAACGAGTCACAATGAGTAATTAACTGGATAAAGGATTCACACAAAGAGTCATAATAACTAATGAACATTGACAAATGGTTCACACAACGAGTCACAATGGGTAATTAACTAGGACAAATGATTCACACAATGAGTCATAATAACTAATGAACAAGGACAAATGATTCACACAACGAGTCACAATGACAAATGAACAAGGACAAATGATTCACACGACGAGCCACAATGACTAATGAACTAGGACAAATGATTCACACAAAGAGTCACAACGACTAATAAACAAGGACAAATGGTTCACACAACGAGTCACAAGGACTAATGAACAAGGACAAATGATTCACACAACGAGTCACAATAACTAATGAACTAGGACAAATGATTCACACAAAGAGTCACAATGACTAATAAACAAGGACAAATGGTTCACACAACGAGTCAAAAGGACTAATGAACAAGGACGAATTATTCACACGACGAGCCACAATGACTAATGAACAAGGACAAATGGTTCACACAAAGAGTCACAATGACTAATAAACAAGGACAAATTGTTCACACAACGAGTCACAAGGACTAATGAACAAGGACAAATGATTCACACAACGAGTCACAAGGACTAATAAACAAGGACAAATGATTCACACGACGAGTCACAATGACTAATGAACTAGGACAAATGATTCACACAACGAGTCACAACGACTAATGTATAAAGACAAATGGTTCGCACAACTAGTCATAATGTGTAATTCACTAGGACAAATGATTCACACAAAGAGTCACAATAACTAATGAACAAGGACAAATGATTCACACAACGAGTTACAATGGCTAATGAACAAGGACAAATGATTCACACGACGAGTCACAATGACTAATGAACTAGGACAAATGATTCACACAAAGAGTCAAAACGACTAATAAATAAGGACAAATGGTTCACACAACGAGTCAAAAGGACTAATGAACAAGGACGAATGATTCACACGACGAGCCACAATGACTAATGAACTAGGACAAATGATTCACACAAAGAGTCACAATGACTAATAAACAAGGACAAATTGTTCACACAACGAGTCACAAGGACTAATGAACAAGGGCAAATGATTCACACAACGAGTCACAAGGACTAATGAACAAGGACAAATGATTCACACGACGAGTCACAATGACTAATGAACTAGGACAAATGATTCACACAACGAGTCACAACGACTAATGAATAAAGACAAATGGTTCGCACAACTAGTCATAATGTGTAATTAACTAGGACAAATTATTCACACAAAGAGTCACAATAACTAATGAACAAGGACAAATGATTCACACAATGAGTTACAATGGCTAATGAACAAGGACAAATGATTCACACGACGAGTCACAATGACTAATGAACAAGGACAAATGATTCACATGACGGGTCACAATGACTAATGAACTAGGACAAATGCTTCACACAAAGAATCACAACGACTAATGAATAAAGACAAATGGTTCGCACAACAAGTCATAATGTGTAATTAACTAGGACAAATGATTCACACAAAGAGTCACAATAACTAATAAACAAGGACAAATGGTTCACACAACGAGTCACAAGGACTAAGGAACAAGGACAAATGATTCACACAACGAGTCACAATGACTAATGAACAAGGACAAATGATTCACACGAAGAGTCACAATGACTAATGAACTAGGACAAATGATACACACACAGAGTCGCAATGACTAATAAACAAGGACAAATGGTTCACACAACAAGTCACAAGGACTAATGAACAAGGACAAATGATTCACACGACGAGTCACAATGACTAATGAACTAGGACAAATGCTTCACACAAAGAGTCACAACGACTAATGAATAAAGACAAATGGTTCGCACAACGAGTCATAATGTGTAATTAACTAGGACAAATGATTCACACAAAGAGTCACAATAACTAATAAACAACGACAAATAATTCATACAACGAGTCACAAGGACTAATGAACAAGGACAAATGATTCACACGACGAGTCACAATGACTAATGAACTAGGACAAATGATTCACACAAAAAGTCACAATGACTAATAAACAAGGACAAATGGTTCACACAAGGAGTCACAAGGACTAATGAACAAGGACAAACGATTCACACAACGAGTCACAATGACTATAAAACAAGGACAAAGGGTTCACACAACGAGTCATAATGACTAATGAACAAGGACAAATGATTCACACAACGAGTCACAATGACTAATGTACTAGGACAAATGATTCACACAAAGAGTCAAAATGACTAATGAACAAGGACAAATGATTCACACAACGAGTCACAATGAGTAATGAACTAGGATAAAGGATTCACACAAAGAGTCATAATAACTAATGAACATTGACAAATGGTTCATACAACGAGTCACAATGGATAATTAACTAGGACAAATGATTCACACAAAGAGTCATAATAACTAATGAACAAGGACAAATGATTCACACAACGACTCACAATGGCTAATGAACAAGGACAAATGATTCACACGACGAGTCACAATGACTAATGAACTAGGACAAATGATCCACACAAAGAGTCACACCGACTAATAAACAAGGACAAATGGTTCACACAACGAGTCACAAGGACTAATGAACAAGGACAAATGATTCACACGACGAGTCACAATAACTAATGAACTAGGACAAATGATTCACACAAAGAGTCACAATGACTAATAAACAAGGACAAATGGTTCACACAACGAGTCAAAAGGTCTAATGAACAAGGACGAATGATTCACATGACGAGCCACAATGACTAATGAACTAGGACAAATGATTCACACAAAGAGTCACAATGACTAATAAACAAGGACAAATTGTTCACACAACGAGTCACAAGGACTAATGAACACGGACAAATGATTCACACAACGAGTCACAAGGACAAATGAACAAGGACAAATGATTCACACGACGAGTCACAATGACTAATGAACTAGGACAAATGATTCACACAACGAGTCACAACGACTAATGAATAAAGACAAATGGTTCGCACAACTAGTCATAATGTGTAATTAACTAGGACAAATAATTCACACAAAGAGTCACAATAACTAATGAACAAGGACAAATGATTCACACAACGAGTTACAATGGCTAATGAACAAGGACAAATGATTCACACGACGAGTCACAATAACTAATGAACTAGGACAAATGATTCACACAAAGAGTCACAATGACTAATGAACAAGGACAAATGATTCACACAACGAGTCACAATGGGTAATTAACTAGGATAAAGGATTCACACAAAGAGTGACAATAAATAATGACCAAGGACAAATGATTTACAAAACGAGTCATAATGAGTAGGACAAATGATTCACCCAAAAAGAGTCACAATGACTAATGAACAAGGACAAATGATTTACACAACGAGTCACAATGAGTAATTAACTAGGACAAATGATTCACACAAAGAGTCTTTATAACTAATGAACAATGACAAATGGTTCACACGAGTCACAAGGACTAATGAACAAGGACAAATGATTCACACAACGAGTCATAATGACTAATGAGTAAAGACAAATGATTCACACAACGAGTCACAATGACTAATGAACTAGGACAAATGATTCACACGACAAGTCACAATGACTAATGAACTAGGACAAATGATTCACACAAAGAGGCACAACGACTAATGAATAAAGACAAATGGTTCGCACAACGAGTCATAATGTGTAATTAACTAGGACAAATGATTCACACAAAGAGTCACAATGACTAATGAACTAGGACAAATGATTCACACAACGAGTCACAACGACTAATGAATAAAGACAAATGGTTCGCACAAGTAGTCATAATGTGTAATTAACTAGGACAAATGATTCACACAAAGAGTCACAATAACTAATGAACAAGGACAAATGATTCACGCAACGAGTCGCAATGGCTAATGAACAAGGACAAATGATTCACACGACGAGTCACAATGACTAATGAACTAGGACAAATGATTCACACAAAGAGTCACAACGACTAATAAACAAGGACAAATGGTTCACACAACGAGTCACAAGGACTAATGAACAAGGACAAATGATTCACACAACGAGCCACAATGACTAATGTACTAGGACAAATGATTCACAGAAAGAGTCACAATGACTAATGAACAAGGACAAATGATTCACATAACGAGTCACAATGAGTAATTAACTAGGATAAAGGATTCACACAAAGAGTCACAATAAATAATGACCAAGGACAAATGATTTACAAAACGAGTCATAATGAGTAGGACAAATGATTCACACAAAAAGAGTCACAATGACTAATGAACAAGGACAAATGATTTACACAACGAGTCACAATGAGTAATCAACTAGGACAAATGATTCACACAAAGAGTCTTTATAACTAATGAACAATGACAAATGGTTCACACGAGTCACAACGACTAATGAACAAGGACAAATGATTCACACAACGAGTCATAATGACTAATGAGTAAAGACAAATGATTCACACAATGAGTCACAATGACTAATGAACTAGGACAAATGATTCACATGACGAGTCACAATGACTAATGAACTAGGACAAATGATTCACACAAAGAGTCACAATGACTAATAAACAAGGACAAATGGTTCACACAACGAGTCACAAGGACTAATGAACTAGGACAAATGATTCACACGACGAGTCACAATGACTAATGAACTAGGACAAATGATTCACACAAAGAGTGACAATGACTAATAAATAAGGACAAATGGTTCACATAACGAGTCACAAGGACTAATGAACAAGGACAAACAATTTACACAATGAGTCACAATGACTAATAAACAAGGACAAATGGTTCACACAACGAGTCACAAGAACTAATGAACAAGGACAAATGATTCACACAACGAGTCACAATGACTAATATACTAGGACAAATGATTCACACAAAGAGTCACAATGACTAATGAACAAGGACAAATGATTTACACAACGAGTCACAATGGGTAATTAACTAGGACAAATGATTCACACAAAGAGTCATAATAACTAATGAATAAAGACAAATGGTTCGCACAACGAGTCATAATGTGTAATTAACTAGGACAAATGATTCACACAAAGAGTCACAATAACTAATGAACAAGGACAAATGATTCACACAACGAGTCACAATGGCTAATGAACAAGGACAAATGATTCACATGACGAGTCACAATGACTAATGAACTAGGACAAATGATTCACACAAAGAGTCACAACGACTAATAAACAAGGACAAATGGTTCACACAACGAGCCACAAGGACTAATGAACAAGGACAAATGATTCACACGAAGAGTCACAATGACTAATGAACTGGGACAAATGATTCACACGACGAGTCACAATGACTAACGAACTAGGACAAATGATTCACACAAAGAGTGACAATGACTAATAAATAAGGACAAATGGTTCACACAACGAGTCACAAGGACTAATGAACAAGGACAAACGATTCACACAACGAGTCACAATGACTAATAAACAAGGACAAATGATTCACACAACGAGGCACAAGAACTAATGAACAAGGACAAATGATTCACACAACGAGTCACAATGACTAATGAACTAGGACAAATGATTCACACAAAGAGGCACAACGACTAATGAATAAAGACAAATGGTTCGCACAACGAGTCATAATGTGTAATTAACTAGGACAAATGATTCACACAAAGAATCACAATGACTAATAAACAAGGACAAATGGTTCACACAACGAGTCACAAGGACTAATGAACAAGGACAAATGACTCACACGAAGAGTCACAATGACTAATGAACTAGGACAAATGATTCACACGACGAGTCACAATGACTAATGAACTAGGACAAATGATTCACACAAAGAGTGATAATGACTAATAAATAAGGACAAATGGTTCACACAACGAGTCACAAGGACTAATGAACAAGGACAAACGATTCACACAACGAGTCACAATGACTAATAAACAAGGACAAATGATTCACACAACGAGGCACAAGAACTAATGAACAAGGACAAATGATTCACATGATGAGTCACAATGACTAATGAACTAGGACAAATGATTCACACAAAGAATCACAATGACTAATAAACAAGGACAAATGGTTCACCTGAACGAGTCACAAGGACTAATGAACAAGGACAAATGATTCACACGAAGAGTCACAATGACTAATGAACTAGGACAAATGATTCACACGACGAGTCACAATGACTAACGAACTAGGACAAATGATTCACACAAAGAGTTACAATGACTAATAAATAAAGACAAATGGTTCATACAACGAGTCACAAGGACTAATGAACAAGGACAAACGATTCACACAACGAGTCACAATGACTAATAAACAAGGACAAATGATTCACACAACGAGGCACAAGAACTAATGAACAAGGACAAATGATTCACACAACGAGTCACAATGACTAATGAACTAGGACAAATGATTCACACAAAGAGGCACAACGACTAATGAATAAAGACAAATGGTTCGCACAATGAGTCATAATGTGTAATTAACTAGGACAATTGATTCACACAAAGAGTCACAATAACTAATGAACAAGGACAAATGATTCACACAACGAATCACAAGGACTAATGAACAAGGACAAATGATTCACACAACGAGTCACAATGACTAATGTACTAGGACAAATGAATCACACAAAGAGTCACAATGACTAATGAACAAGGACAAATGATTCACACAACGAGTCACAATGAGTAATTAACTAGGATAAAGTATTCACACAAAGAGTCACAATAAATAATGACCAAGGAGAAATGATTTACAAAACGAGTCATAATGAGTAGGACAAATGATTCACACAAAAAGAGTCACAATGACTAATGAACAAGGACAAATGATTTACACAACGAGTCACAATGAGTAATTAACTAGGACAAATGATTCACACAAAGAGTCTTTATAACTAATGAACGATGACAAATGGTTCACACGAGTCACAAGGACTAATGAACAAGGACAAATGATTCACACAACGAGTCATAATGACTAATGAGTAAAGACAAATGATTCACACAACGAGTCACAATGACTAATGAATTAGGACAAATGATTCACACGATAAGTCACAATGACTAATGAACTAGGACAAATGATTCACACAAAGAGGCACAACGACTAATGAATAAAGACAAATGGTTCGCTGTGAGTCATAATGTGTAATTATATAGGACAAATGATTCACACAAAGAGTCACAATAACTAATGGATAAGGACAAATGATTCACACAACGAGTCGCAATGGCTAATGAACAAGGACAAATGATTCACACGACGAGTCACAATGACTAATGAACTAGGACAAATGATTCACACAAAGAGTCACAACGATTAATAAACAAGGACAAATGGTTCACACAACGAGTCACAAGGACTAATGAACAAGGACAAATGATTCACACAACGAGTCACAATGACTAATGTACTAGGACAAATGATTCACACAAAGAGTCACAATGACTAATGAACAAGGACAAATGATTCACATAACGAGTCACAATGAGTAATTAACTAGGATAAAGGATTCACACAAAGAGTCACAATAAATAATGACCAAGGACAAATGATTTACAAAACGAGTCATAATGAGTAGGACAAATGATTCACACAAAAAGAGTCACAATGACTAATGAACAAGGACAAATGATTTACACAACGAGTCACAATGAGTAATCAACTAGGACAAATTATTCACACAAAGAGTCTTTATAACTAATGAACAATGGCAAATGGTTCACACAAGTCACAAGGACTAATGAACAAGGACAAATGATTCACACAAAAAGAGTCACAATGACTAATGAACAAGGACAAATGATTCACACGACGAGTCACAATGACTAATGAACTAGGACAAATGATTCACACAAAGAGTGACAATGACTAATAAATAAGGACAAATGGTTCACATAACGAGTCACAAGGACTAATGAACAAGGACAAACAATTTACACAACGAGTCACAATGACTAATAAACAAGGACAAATGGTTCACACAACGAGTCACAAGAACTAATGAACAAGTACAAATGATTCAGACAACGAGTCACAATGACTAATGTACTAGGACAAATGATTCACACAAAGAGTCACAATGACCAATGAACAAGGACAAATGATTTACACAACGAGTCACAATGGGTAATTAACTAGGACAAATGATTCACACAAAGAGTCATAATAACTAATGAATAAAGACAAATGGTTCGCACAACGAGTCATAATGTGTAATTAACTAGGACAAATGATTCACACAAAGAGTCACAATAACTAATGAACAAGGACAAATGATTCACACAACGAGTCACAATGGCTAATGAACAAGGACAAATGATTCACATGACGAGTCACAATGACTAATGAACTAGGACAAATGATTCACACAAAGAGTCACAACGACTAATAAACAAGGACAAATGGTTCACACAACGAGTCACAAGGACTAATGAACAAGGACAAATGATTCACACGAAGAGTCACAATGACTAATGAACTAGGACAAATGATTCACACGACGAGTCACAATGACTAACGAACTAGGACAAATGATTCACACAAAGAGTGACAATGACTAATAAATAAGGACAAATGGTTCACACAACGAGTCACAAGGACTCAGAACAAGGACAAACGATTCACACAACGAGTCACAATGACTAATAAACAAGGACAAATGATTCACACAACGAGGCACAAGAACTAATGAACAAGGACAAATGATTCACACAACGAGTCACAATGACTAATGAACTAGGACAAATGATTCACACAAAGAGGCACAACGACTAATGAATAAAGACAAATGGTTCGCACAACGAGTCATAATGTGTAATTAACTAGGACAAATGATTCACACAAAGAATCACAATGATTAATAAACAAGGACAAATGGTTCACACAACGAGTCACAAGGACTAATGAACAATGACAAATGATTCACACGAAGAGTCACAATGACTAATGAACTAGGACAAATGATTCACACGACGAGTCACAATGACTAATGAACTAGGACAAATGATTCACACAAAGAGTGATAATGACTAATAAATAAGGACAAATGGTTCACACAACGAGTCACAAGGACTAATGAACAAGGACAAACGATTCACACAACGAGTCACAATGACTAATAAACAAGGACAAATGATTCACACAACGAGGCACAAGAACTAATGAACAAGGACAAATGATTCACACAACGAGTCACAATGACTAATAAACAAGGACAAATGATTCACACAACGAGGCACAAGAACTAATGAACAAGGACAAATGATTCACATGATGAGTCACAATGACTAATGAACTAGGACAAATGATTCACGCAAAGAATCACAATGACTAATAAACAAGGACAAATGGTTCACACAACGAGTCACAAGGACTAATGAACAAGGACAAATGATTCACACGAAGAGTCACAATGACTAATGAACTAGGACAAATGATTCACACGACGAGTCACAATGACTAACGAACTAGGACAAATGATTCACACAAAGAGTTACAATGACTAATAAATAAAGACAAATGGTTCATACAACGAGTCACAAGGACTAATGAACAAGGACAAACGATTCACACAACGAGTCACAATGACTAATAAACAAGGACAAATGATTCACACAACGAGGCACAAGAACTAATGAACAAGGACAAATGATTCACACAACGAGTCACAATGACTAATGAACTAGGACAAATGATTCACACAAAGAGGCACAACGACTAATGAATAAAGAGAAATGGTTCGCACAACGAGTCATAATGTGTAATTAACTAGGACAATTGATTCACTCAAAGAGTCACAATAACTAATGAACAAGGACAAATGATTCACACAACGAGTCACAAGGACTAATGAACAAGGACAAATGATTCACACAACGAGTCACAATGACTAATGTACTAGGACAAATGAATCACACAAAGAGTCACAATGACTAATGAACAAGGACAAATGATTCACACAACGAGTCACAATGAGTAATTAACTAGGATAAAGTATTCACACAAAGAGTCACAATAAATAATGACCAAGGACAAATGATTTACAAAACGAGTCATAATGAGTAGGACAAATGATTCACACAAAAAGAGTCACAATGACTAATGAACAAGGACAAATGATTTACACAACGAGTCACAATGAGTAATTAACTAGGACAAATGATTCACACAAAGAGTCTTTATAACTAATGAACGATGACAAATGGTTCACACGAGTCACAAGGACTAATGAACAAGGACAAATGATTCACACAACGAGTCATAATGACTAATGAGTAAAGACAAATGATTCACACAACGAGTCACAATGACTAATGAACTAGGACAAATGATTCACACGATAAGTCACAATGACTAATGAACTAGGACAAATGATTCACACAAAGAGGCACAACGACTAATGAATAAAGACAAATGGTTCGCACAACGAGTCATAATGTGTAATTAACTAGGACAAATGATTCACACAAAGAGTCACAATAACTAATGGATAAGGACAAATGATTCACACAACGAGTCGCAATGGCTAATGAACAAGGACAAATGATTCACACGACGAGTCACAATGACTAATGAACTAGGACAAATGATTCACACAAAGAGTCACAACGATTAATAAACAAGGACAAATGGTTCACACAACGAGTCACAAGGACTAATGAACAAGGACAAATGATTCACACAACGAGTCACAATGACTAATGTACTAGGACAAATGATTCACACAAAGAGTCACAATGACTAATGAACAAGGACAAATGATTCACATAACGAGTCACAATGAGTAATTAACTAGGATAAAGGATTCACACAAAGAGTCACAATAAATAATGACCAAGGACAAATGATTTACAAAACGAGTCATAATGAGTAGGACAAATGATTCACACAAAAAGAGTCACAATGACTAATGAACAAGGACAAATGATTTACACAACGAGTCACAATGAGTAATCAACTAGGACAAATTATTCACACAAAGAGTCTTTATAACTAATGAACAATGGCAAATGGTTCACACAAGTCACAAGGACTAATGAACAAGGACAAATGATTCACACAAAAAGAGTCACAATGACTAATGAACAAGGACAAATGATTCACACGACGAGTCACAATGACTAATGAACTAGGACAAATGATTCACACAAAGAGTGACAATGACTAATAAATAAGGACAAATGGTTCACATAACGAGTCACAAAGACTAATGAACAAGGACAAACAATTTACACAACGAGTCACAATGACTAATAAACAAGGACAAATGGTTCACACAACGAGTCACAAGAACTAATGAACAAGTACAAATGATTCACACAACGAGTCACAATGACTAATGTACTAGGACAAATGATTCACACAAAGAGTCACAATGACCAATGAACAAGGACAAATGATTTACACAACGAGTCACAATGGGTAATTAACTAGGACAAATGATTCACACAAAGAGTCATAATAACTAATGAATAAAGACAAATGGTTCGCACAACGAGTCATAATGTGTAATTAACTAGGACAAATGATTCACACAAAGAGTCACAATAACTAATGAACAAGGACAAATGATTCACACAACGAGTCACAATGGCTAATGAACAAGGACAAATGATTCACATGACGAGTCACAATGACTAATGAACTAGGACAAATGATTCACACAAAGAGTCACAACGACTAATAAACAAGGACAAATGGTTCACACAACGAGTCACAAGGACTAATGAACAAGGACAAATGATTCACACGAAGAGTCACAATGACTAATGAACTAGGACAAATGATTCACACGACGAGTCACAATGACTAACGAACTAGGACAAATGATTCACACAAAGAGTGACAATGACTAATAAATAAGGACAAATGGTTCACACAACGAGTCACAAGGACTAATGAACAAGGACAAACGATTCACACAACGAGTCACAATGACTAATAAACAAGGACAAATGATTCACACAACGAGGCACAAGAACTAATGAACAAGGACAAATGATTCACACAACGAGTCACAATGACTAATGAACTAGGACAAATGATTCACACAAAGAGGCACAACGACTAATGAATAATGACAAATGGTTCGCACAACGAGTCATAATGTGTAATTAACTAGGACAAATGATTCACACAAAGAATCACAATGACTAATAAACAAGGACAAATGGTTCACACAACGAGTCACAAGGACTAATGAACAAGGACAAATGATTCACACGAAGAGTCACAATGACTAATGAACTAGGACAAATGATTCACACGACGAGTCACAATGACTAACGAACTAGGACAAATGATTCACACAAAGAGTGACAATGACTAATAAATAAGGACAAATGGTTCACACAACGAGTCACAAGGACTAATGAACAAGGACAAACGATTCACACAACGAGTCACAATGACTAATAAACAAGGACAAATGATTCACACAACGAGGCACAAGAACTAATGAACAAGGACAAATGATTCACACAACGAGTCACAATGACTAATAAACAAGGACAAATGATTCACACAACGAGGCACAAGAACTAATGAACAAGGACAAATGATTCACATGACGAGTCACAATGACTAATGAACTAGGACAAATGATTCACACAAAGAATCACAATGACTAATAAACAAGGACAAATGGTTCACACAACGAGTCACAAGGACTAATGAACAAGGACAAATGATTCACACGAAGAGTCACAATGACTAATGAACTAGGACAAATGATTCACACGACGAGTCACAATGACTAACGAACTAGGACAAATGATTCACACAAAGAGTGACAATGACTAATAAATAAGGACAAATGGTTCACACAACGAGTCACAAGGACTAATGAACAAGGACAAACGATTCACACAACGAGTCACAATGACTAATAAACAAGGACAAATGATTCACACAACGAGGCACAAGAACTAATGAACAAGGACAAATGATTCACACAACGAGTCACAATGACTAATGAACTAGGACAAATGATTCACACAAAGAGGCACAACGACTAATGAATAAAGACAAATGGTTCGCTGTAGTCATAATGTGTAATTAACTAGGACAAATGATTCACACAAAGAGTCACAATAACTAATGAACAAGGACAAATGATTCACACAACGAGTCACAAGGACTAATGAACAAGGACAAATGATTCACACAACGAGTCACAAAGACTAATGTACTAGGACAAATGAATCACACAAAGAGTCACAATGACTAATGAACAAGGACAAATGATTCACACAACGAGTCACAATGAGTAATTAACTAGGATAAAGTATTCACACAAAGAGTCACAATAAATAATGACCAAGGACAAATGATTTACAAAACGAGTCATAATGAGTAGGACAAATGATTCACACAAAAAGAGTCACAATGACTAATGAACAAGGACAAATGATTTACACAACGAGTCACAATGAGTAATTAACTAGGACAAATGATTCACACAAAGAGTCTTTATAACTAATGAACGATGACAAATGGTTCACACGAGTCACAAGGACTAATGAACAAGGACAAATGATTCACACAACGAGTCATAATGACTAATGAGTAAAGACAAATGATTCACACAACGAGTCACAATGACTAATGAACTAGGACAAATGATTCACACGATAAGTCACAATGACTAATGAACTAGGACAAATGATTCACACAAAGAGGCACAACGACTAATGAATAAAGACAAATGGTTCGCACAACGAGTCATAATGTGTAATTAACTAGGACAAATGATTCACACAAAGAGTCACAATAACTAATGGATAAGGACAAATGATTCACACAACGAGTCGCAATGGCTAATGAACAAGGACAAATGATTCACACGACGAGTCACAATGAGTAATGAACTAGGACAAATGATTCACACAAAGAGTCACAACGATTAATAAACAAGGACAAATGGTTCACACAACGAGTCACAAGGACTAATGAACAAGGACAAATGATTCACACAACGAGTCACAATGACTAATGTACTAGGACAAATGATTCACACAAAGAGTCACAATGACTAATGAACAAGGACAAATGATTCACATAACGAGTCACAATGAGTAATTAACTAGGATAAAGGATTCACACAAAGAGTCACAATAAATAATGACCAAGGACAAATGATTTACAAAACGAGTCATAATGAGTAGGACAAATGATTCACACAAAAAGAGTCACAATGACTAATGAACAAGGACAAATGATTTACACAACGAGTCACAATGAGTAATCAACTAGGACAAATTATTCACACAAAGAGTCTTTATAACTAATGAACAATGGCAAATGGTTCACACAAGTCACAAGGACTAATGAACAAGGACAAATTATTCACACAACGAGTCATAATGACTAATGAGTAAAGACAAATGATTCACACAACGAGTCACAATGACTAATGAACTAGGACAAATGATTCACATGACGAGTCTTAATGACTAATGAACTAGGACAAATGATTCACACAAAGAGTCACAATGACTAATAAACAAGGACAAATGGTTCACACAACGAGTCACAAGGAATAATGAACTAGGACAAATGATTCACACGACGAGTCACAATGACTAATGAACTAGGACAAATGAGTCACACAAAGAGTGACAATGACTAATAAATAAGGACAAATGGTTCACACAACGAGTCACAAGGACTAATGAACAAGGACAAACAATTTACACAACGAGTCACAATGACTAATAAACAAGGACAAATGGTTCACACAACGAGTCACAAGAACTAATGAACAAGGACAAATGATTCACACAACGAGTCACAATGACTAATGTACTAGGACAAATGATTCACACAAAGAGTCACAATGACTAATGAACAAGGACAAATGATTCACACAACGGGTCACAATGAGTAATTAACTAGGATAAAGGATTTACACAAAGAGTCACAATAAATATTGACCAAGGACAAATGATTTACACAACGAGTCACAATGGGTAATTAACTAGGACAAATGATTCACACAAAGAGTCATAATAACTAATGAATAAAGACAAATGGTTCGCACAACGAGTCATAATGTGTAATTAACTAGGACAAATGATTCACACAAAGAGTCACAATAACTAATGAACAAGGACAAATGATTCACACAACGAGTCACAATGGCTAATGAACAAGGACAAATGATTCACATGACGAGTCACAATGACTAATGAACTAGGACAAATGATTCACACAGAGAGTCACAACGACTAATAAACAAGGACAAATGGTTCACACAACGAGTCACAAGGACTAATGAACAAGGACAAATGATTCACACGAAGAGTCACAATGACTAATGAACTAGGACAAATGATTCACACACAGAGTCACAATGACTAATAAACAAGGACAAATGGTTCACACAACGAGTCACAAGGACTAATGAACAAGGACAAATGATTTACACGACGAGTCACAATGACTAATGAACTAGGACAAATGATTCATACAAAGAGGCACAACGACTAATGAATAAAGACATATGGTTCGCACAACGAGTCATAATGTGTAATTAACTAGGACAAATGATTCACACAAAGAGTCACAATAACTAATGAACAAGGACAAATGATTCACACAACGAGTCGCAATGGCTAATGAACAAGGACAAATGATTCACACGACGAGTCACAATGATTAATGAACTAGGACAAATGATTCACACAAAGAGTCACAACGACTAATAAACAAGGACAAATGGTTCACACAACGAGTCACAAGGGCTAATGAACAAGGACAAATGATTCACACAACGAGTCATAATGACTAATGTACTAGGACAAATGATTCACACAAAGAGTCACAATGACTAATAAACAAGGACAAATGGTTCACACAACGAGTCACAAGGACTAATGAACTACGACAAATGATTCACACGACGAGTCACAATGACTAACGAACTAGGACAAATGATTCACACAAAGAGTGAAAATGACTAATAAATAAGGACAAATGGTTCACACAACGAGTCATAATGACTAATGAGTAAAGACAAATGATTCACACAACGAGTCACAATGACTAATGAACTAGGACAAATGATTCACATGACGAGTCACAATGACTAATGAACTAGGACAAATGATTCACACAAAGAGTCACAATGACTAATAAACAAGGACAAATGGTTCACAGAACGAGTCAGAAGGTCTAATGAACTAGGACAAATGATTCACACGACGAGTCACAATGACTAACGAACTAGGACAAATGATTCACACAAAGAGTGACAATGACTAATAAATAAGGACAAATGGTTCACACAACGAGTCACAAGGACTAATGAACAAGGACAAACAATTCACACAACGAGTCACAATGACTAATAAATAAGGACAAATGATTCACACAAAGAGTCACAATAACTAATGAACAAGGACAAATGATTCACACAACGAGTCACAATGGCTAATGAACAAGGACAAATGATTCACATGACGAGTCACAATGACTAATGAACTAGGGCAAATGATTCACACAAAGAGTCACAACGACTAATAAACAAGGACAAATGGTTCACACAACGAGTCACAAGGACTAATGAACAAGGACAAATGATTCACACGAAGAGTCATAATGACTAATGAACTAGGACAAATGATTCACACACAGAGTCACAATGACTAATAAACAAGGACAAATGGTTCAGACAACGAGTCACAAGGACTAATGAACAAGGACAAATGATTTACACGACGAGTCACAATGACTAATGAACTAGGACAAATGATTCACACAAAGAGGCACAACGACTAATGAATAAAGACAAATGGTTCCCACAACGAGTCATAATGTGTAATTAACTAGGACAAATGATTCACACAAGAGTCACAATAACTAATGAACAATGACAAATGATTCACACAACGAGTCGCAATGACTAATGAACAAGGACAAATGATTCACACGACGAATCACAATGACTAATGAACTTGGACAAATGATTCACACAAAGAGTCACAATGACTAATAAACAAGGACAAATGGTTCACACAACGAGTCACAATGACTAATGAACAAAGACAAATGATTCACACAACGAGTCACAATGAGTAATTAACTAGGATAAAGGATTCACACAAAGAGTCACAATAAATAATGACCAAGGACAAATGATTTACAAAATGAGTCATAATGAGTAGGACAAATGATTCACACAAAAAGAGTCACAATGACTAATGAACAAGGACAAATGATTTACACAACGTGTCACAATGAATAATTAACTAGGACAAATGATTCACACAAAGAGTCTTTATAACTAATGAACAATGACAAATGGTTCACACGAGTCACAAGGACTAATGAACAACGACAAAAGATTCACACAACGAGTCATAATGACTAATGAGTAAAGACAAATGATTCACACAACGAGTCACAATGACTAATGAACTAGGACAAATGATTCACACGACAAGTCACAATGACTAATGAACTAGGACAAATGATTCACACAGAGAGTCACAATGATTAATAAACAAGGACAAATGGTTCACACAACGAGTCACAAGGACTAATGAACTAGGACAAATGATTCACACGACGAGTCACAATGACTAACGAACTAGGACAAATGATTCGCACAAAGAGTGACAATGACTAATAAATAAGGACAAATGGTTCACACAACGAGTCACAAGGACTAATGAACAAGGACAAACGATTCACACAACGAGTCACAATGACTAATAAACAAGGACAATTGGTTCACACAACGAGGCACAAGAACTAATGAACAAGGACAAATGATTCACACAACGAGTCACAATGACTAATGAACTAGGACAAATGATTCACACAAAGAGGCACAACGACTAATGAATAAAGACAAATGGTTCGCACAACGAGTCATAATGTGTAATTAACTAGGACATATGATTCACACAAAGAGTCACAATAACTAATGAACAAGGACAAATGATTCACACAACAGTGCAATGGCTAATGAACAAGGACAAATGATTCACACGACGAGTCACAATGACTAATGAACTAGGACAAATGATTCACACAAAGAGTCACAACGACTAATAAACAAAGACAAATGGTTCACACAACGAGTCACAAGGACTAATGAACAAGGACAAATGATTCACACAACGAGTCACAATGACTAATGTACTAGGAAAAATGATTCACACAAAGAGTCACAATGACTAATAAACAAGGACAAATGGTTCACACAACGAGTCACAAGGACTAGTGAACAAGGACAAATGATTCACACGAAGAGTCACAATGACTAATGAACTAGGACAAATGATTCACACACAGAGTCACAATGACTAATAAACAAGGACAAATGGTTCACACAACGAGTCACAAGGACTAATGAACAAGAACAAATGATTTACACGACGAGTCACAATGACTAATGAACTAGGACAAATGATTCACACAAAGAGGCACAACGACTAATGAATAAAGACATATGGTTCGCACAACGAGTCATAATGTGTAATTAACTAGGACAAATGATTCACACAAAGAGTCACAACAACTAATGAACAAGGACAAATGATTCACACAATGAGTCGCAATGGCTAATGAACAAGGACAAATGATTCACACGACGAGTCACAATGACTCATGAACTAGGACAAATGATTCACACAAAGAGTCACAATGACTAATAAACAAGGACAAATGGTTGACACAACGAGTCACAATGACTAATGAACAAGGACAAATGATTCACACAACGAGTCACAATGAGTAATTAACTAGGATAAAGGATTCACACAAAGAGTCACAATAAATAATGACCAAGGACAAACGATTTACAAAACGAGTCATAATGAGTAGGACAAATGATTCACACAAAAAGAGTCACAATGACTAATGAACAAGGACAAACGATTTACACAACGAGTCACAATGAGTAATTAACTAGGACAAATGATTCACACAAAGAGTCTTTATAACTAATGAACAATGACAAATGGTTCACACGAGTCACAAGGACTAATGAACAAGGACAAATGATTCACACAACGAGTCATAATGACTAATGAGTAAAGACAAATGATTCACACAACGAGTCACAATCACTAATGAACTAGGACAAATGATTCACACGACAAGTCACAATGACTAATGAACTAGGACAAATGATTCACACAAAGAGTCACAATGACTAATAAACAAGGACAAATGGTTCACACAACGAGTCACAAGGACTAATGAACTAGGACAAATGATTCACGCGACGAGTCACAATGACTAACGAACTAGGACAAATCATTCACACAAAGAGTGACAATGACTAATAAAAAAGGACAAATGGTTCACAGAACGAGTCACAAGGACTAATGAACAAGGACAAACGATTCACATAACGAGTCACAATGACTAATAAACAAGGACAAATGGTTCACACAAAGAGTCACAATGACTAATGAACAAGGACAAATGATTCACACAACGAGTCACAATGACTAATGAACTAGGACAAATGACTCACACAAAGAGGCACAACGACTAATGAATACAGACAAATGGTTCGCACAACGAGTCATAATGTGTAATTAACTAGGACAAATGATTCACCCAAAGAGTCACAATACCTAATGAACAAGGACAAATGATTCACACAACGAGTCACAAGGACTAATGAACAAGGACAAATGATTCACACAACGAGTCACAATGACTAATGTACTAGGACAAATGATTCACACAAAGAGTCACAATGACTAATGAACAAGGACAAATGATTCACACAACGAGTCACAATGAGTAATTAACTAGGATAAAAGATTCACACAAAGAGTCACAATGACTAATAAACAAGGACAAATGGTTCACACAACGAGTCACAAGGACTAATGAACTAGGACAAATGATTCACACGACGAGTCACAATGACTAACGAACTAGGACAAATGATTCGCACAAAGAGTGACAATGACTAATAAATAAGGACAAATGGTTCACACAACGAGTCACAAGGACTAATGAACAAGGACAAACGATTCACACAACGAGTCACAATGACTAATAAACAAGGACAATTGGTTCACACAACGAGGCACAAGAACTAATGAACAAGGACAAATGATTCACACAACGAGTCACAATGACTAATGAACTAGGACAAATGATTCACACAAAGAGGCACAACGACTAATGAATAAAGACAAATGGTTCGCACAACGAGTCATAATGTGTAATTAACTAGGACATATGATTCACACAAAGAGTCACAATAACTAATGAACAAGGACAAATGATTCACACAACGAGTCGCAATGGCTAATGAACAAGGACAAATGATTCACACGACGAGTCACAATGACTAATGAACTAGGACAAATGATTCACACAAAGAGTCACAACGACTAATAAACAAAGACAAATGGTTCACACAACGAGTCACAAGGACTAATGAACAAGGACAAATGATTCACACAACGAGTCACAATGACTAATGTACTAGGAAAAGTGATTCACACAAAGAGTCACAATGACTAATAAACAAGGACAAATGGTTCACACAACGAGTCACAAGGACTAGTGAACAAGGACAAATGATTCACACGAAGAGTCACAATGACTAATGAACTAGGACAAATGATTCACACACAGAGTCACAATGACTAATAAACAAGGACAAATGGTTCACACAACGAGTCACAAGGACTAATGAACAAGAACAAATGATTTACACGACGAGTCACAATGACTAATGAACTAGGACAAATGATTCACACAAAGAGGCACAACGACTAATGAATAAAGACAAATGGTTCGCACAACGAGTCATAATGTGTAATTAACTAGGACAAATGATTCACACAAAGAGTCACAACAACTAATGAACAAGGACAAATGATTCACACAATGAGTCGCAATGGCTAATGAACAAGGACAAATGATTCACACGACGAGTCACAATGACTCATGAACTAGGACAAATGATTCACACAAAGAGTCACAATGACTAATAAACAAGGACAAATGGTTGACACAACGAGTCACAATGACTAATGAACAAGGACAAATGATTCACACAACGAGTCACAATGAGTAATTAACTAGGATAAAGGATTCACACAAAGAGTCACAATAAATAATGACCAAGGACAAACGATTTACAAAACGAGTCATAATGAGTAGGACAAATGATTCACACAAAAAGAGTCACAATGACTAATGAACAAGGACAAACGATTTACACAACGAGTCACAATGAGTAATTAACTAGGACAAATGATTCACACAAAGAGTCTTTATAACTAATGAACAATGACAAATGGTTCACACGAGTCACAAGGACTAATGAACAAGGACAAATGATTCACACAACGAGTCATAATGACTAATGAGTAAAGACAAATGATTCACACAACGAGTCACAATCACTAATGAACTAGGACAAATGATTCACACGACAAGTCACAATGACTAATGAACTAGGACAAATGATTCACACAAAGAGTCACAATGACTAATAAACAAGGACAAATGGTTCACACAACGAGTCACAAGGACTAATGAACTAGGACAAATGATTCACGCGACGAGTCACAATGACTAACGAACTAGGACAAATCATTCACACAAAGAGTGACAATGACTAATAAAAAAGGACAAATGGTTCACAGAACGAGTCACAAGGACTAATGAACAAGGACAAACGATTCACATAACGAGTCACAATGACTAATAAACAAGGACAAATGGTTCACACAAAGAGTCACAATGACTAATGAACAAGGACAAATGATTCACACAACGAGTCACAATGACTAATGAACTAGGACAAATGACTCACACAAAGAGGCACAACGACTAATGAATACAGACAAATGGTTCGCACAACGAGTCATAATGTGTAATTAACTAGGACAAATGATTCACCCAAAGAGTCACAATACCTAATGAACAAGGACAAATGATTCACACAACGAGTCACAAGGACTAATGAACAAGGACAAATGATTCACACAACGAGTCACAATGACTAATGTACTAGGACAAATGATTCACACAAAGAGTCACAATGACTAATGAACAAGGACAAATGATTCACACAACGAGTCACAATGAGTAATTAACTAGGATAAAAGATTTACACAAAGAGTCACAATAAATAATGACCAAGGACAAATGATTTACAAAACGAGTCATAATGAGTAGGACAAATGATTCACACAAAAAGAGTCACAATGACTAATGAACAAGGACAAATGATTTACACAACGAGGCACAATGAGTAATTAACTAGGACAAATGATTTACACAAAGAGTCTTTATAACTAATGAACAATGACAAATGGTTCACAAGAGTCACAAGGACTAATGAACAAGGACAAATGATTCACACAACGAGTCATAATGACTAATGAGTAAAGACAAATGATTCACACAACGAGTCACAATGACTAATGAACTAGGACAAATGATTCACACGACAAGTCACAATGACTAATGAACTAGGACAAATGATTCACACAAAGAGTCACAATGACTAATAAACAAGGACAAATGGTTCACACAACGAGTCACAAGGACTAATGAACTAGGACAAATGATTCACACGACGAGTCACAATGACTAACGAACTAGGACAAATCATTCACACAAAGAGTGACAATGACTAATAAATAAGGACAAATGGTTCACACAACGAGTCACAAGGACTAATGAACAAGGACAAACGATTCACACAACGAGTCACAATGACTAATGAACAAGGACAAATGGTTCACACAACGAGGCACAAGAACTAATGAACAAGGACAAATGATTCACACAACGAGTCACAATGACTAATGAACTAGGACAAATGATTCACACAAAGAGGCACAACGACTAATGAATAAAGACAAATGGTTTGCACAACGAGTCATAATGTGTAATTAACTAGGACATATGATTCACACAAAGAGTCACAATAACTAATGAACAAGGACAAATGATTCACACAACGAGTCGCAATGGCTAATGAACAAGGACAATTGATTCACACAACGAGTCACAATGACTAATGAACTAGGACAAATGATTCACACAAAGAGGCACAACGACTAATGAATACAGACAAATGGTTCGCACAACGAGTCATAATGTGTAATTAACTAGGACAAATGATTCACACAAAGAGTTACAATAACTAATGAACAAGGACAAATGATTCACACAACGAGTCACAAGGACTAATGAACAAGGACAAATGATTCACACAACGAGTCACAATGACTAATGTACTAGGACAAATGATTCACACAAAGAGTCACAATGACTAATGAACAAGGACAAATGATTCACACAACGAGTCACAATGAGTAATTAACTAGGATAAAGGATTCATACAAAGAGTCACAATAAATAATGACCAAGGACAAATGATTTACAAAACGAGTCATAATGAGTAGGACAAATGATTCACACAAAAAGAGTCACAATGACTAATGAACAAGGACAAATGATTTACACAACGAGTCACAATGAGTAATTAACTAGGACAAATGATTTACACAAAGAGTCTTTATAACTAATGAACAATGACAAATGGTTCACACGAGTCACAAGGACTAATGAACAAGGACAAATGATTCACACAACGAGTCATAATGACTAATGAGTAAAGACAAATGATTCACACAACGAGTCACAATGACTAATGAACTAGGACAAATGATTCACACGACAAGTCACAATGACTAATGAACTAGGACAAATGATTCACACAAAGAGTCACAATGACTAATAAACAACGACAAATGGTTCACACAACGAGTCACAAGGACTAATGAACTAGGACAAATGATTCACATGACGAGTCACAATGACTAACGAACTAGGACAAATGATTCACACAAAGAGTGACAATGACTAATAAATAAGGACAAATGGTTCACACAACGAGTCACAAGGACTAATGAACAAGGACAAACGATTCACACAACGAGTCACAATGACTAAAAAACAAGGACAAATGGTTCACACAACGAGTCACTAGGACTAATGAACTAGGACAAATGATTCACACGACGAGTCACAATGACAAACGAACTAGGACAAATGATTCGCACAAAGAGTGACAATGACTAATAAATAAGGACAAATGGTTCACACAACGAGTCACAAGGACTAATGAACAAGGACAAACGATTCACACAACGAGTCACAATGACTAATAAACAAGGACAAATGGTTCACACAACGAGGCACAAGAACTAATGAAGAAGGACAAATGATTCACACAACGAGTCACAATGACTAATGAACTAGGACAAATGATTCACACAAAGAGGCACAACGACTAATGAATAAAGACAAATGGTTCGCACAACGAGTCATAATGTGTAATTAACTAGGACATATGATTCACACAAAGAGTCACAATAACTAATGAACAAGGACAAATGATTCACACAACGAGTCGCAATGGCTAATGAACAAGGACAAATGATTCACACGACGAGTCACAATGACTAATGAACTAGGACAAATGAGTCACACAAAGAGTCACAACGACTAATAAACAAGGACAAATGGTTCACACAACGAGTCACAAGGACTAATGAACAAGGACAAATGATTCACACAACGAGTCACAATGACTAATGTACTAGGTTAAATGATTCACACAAAGAGTCACAATGACTAATAAACAAGGACAAATGGTTCACACAACGAGTCACAAGGACTAACGAACAAGGACGAATGATTCACACGACGAGTCACAATGACTAATGAACTAGGACAAATGATTCACACAGAGAGTCACAACGACTAATAAACAAGGACAAATGGTTCACACAACGAGTCACAAGGACTAATGGACAAGGACAAATGATTCACACAACGAGTCACAATGACTAATGTACTAGGACAAATGATTCACACAAAGAGTCCCAATGACTAATCAACAAGGACAAATGATTCACACAACGAGTCACAATGATTTATTAACTAGGATAAAAGATTCACACAAAGAGTCACAATAAATAATGATCAAGGACAAATGGTTCACATAATGAGTCACAAGAACTAATGATTCACACAACGAGTCACAATGAGTAATTAACTAGGATAAAGGATTTACACAAAGAGTCACAATAAATAATGACCAAGGACAAATTATTTACACAACTAGTCACAATGAGTAGGACAAATGATTCACACAAAGAGTCACAATGACTATTGAACAAGGACAAATGGTTCACACAACGAGTCACAATGGCTAATGTATTAGGACAAATGATTCACACAAAGAGTCACAATGACTAATGAACAAGGACAAATGATTCACACAACGAGTCATAATGAGTAATTAACTAGGATAAAGGATTCACACAAAGAGTCACAATAAATAATGACCAAGGACAAATGATTTACAAAACGAGTCATAATGAGTAGGACAAATGATTCACACAAAAAGAGTCACAATGACTAATGAACAAGGACAAATGATTTACACAACGAGCCACAATGAGTAATTAACTAGGACAAATGATTCACACAAAGAGTCTTTATAACTAATGAACAATGACAAATGGTTCACACGAGTCACAAGGACTAATGAACAAGGACACATGATTCACACAACGAGTCATAATGACTAAGGAGTAAAGACAAATGATTCACACAACGAGTCTCAATGACTAATGAACTAGGACAAATGATTCACACGACGAGTCACAATGACTAATGAACTAGGACAAATGATTCACACAAAGAGTCACAACGACTAATAAACAAGGACAAATGGTTCACACAACGAGTCACAAGGACTAATGAACAAGGACAAATGATTCACACAACGAGTCACAATGACTAATGTACTAGGACAAATGATTCACACAAAGAGTCACAATGACTAATGAATAAGGACAAATGATTCACACAACGAGTCACAATGAGTAATTAACTAGGATAAAGGATTCACACAAAGAGTCACAATAAATAATGACCAAGGACAAATGGTTCACATAATGAGTCACAAGGACTAATGATTCACACAACGAGTCACAATGAGTAATTAACTAGGATAAGGGATTTACACAAAGAGTCACAATAAATAATGACCAAGGACAAATGATTTACACAACGAGTCACAATGAGTAGGACAAATGATTCACACAAAGAGTCACAATGACTAATGAACAAGGACAAATGATTCACACAACGAGTCACAATGACTAATGTATTAGGACAAATGATTCACACAAAGAGTCACAATGACTAATGAATAAGGACAAATGATTCACACAACGAGTCATAATGAGTAATTAACTAGGATAAAGGATTCACAAAAAGAGTCACAATAAATAATGACCAAGGACAAATGATTTACACAACGAGTCACAATGAGTAATTAACTAGGACAAATGATTCACACAAAGAGTCATAATAACTAATGAACAAGGACAAATGGTTCACATAACGAGTCACAAGGACTAATGAACAAGGACAAATGATTCACACAAGGAGTCACAATGACTAATGAATAAAGACAAATGGTTCGCACTACGAGTCACAATGACTAATAACCAAGGACAAATGATTCACACAACGAGTCACAATGACTAATGTACTAGGACAAATGATTCACACAAAGAGTCACAATGACTAATGAACAAGGACAAATGATTCACACAACGAGTCACATGGACTAATGAACAAGGACAAATGATTCATACGACGAGTCACAATGACTAATGAACTAGGACAAATGATTCACACAAAGAGTCACAATGACTAATAAACAAGGACAAATGGTTCACACAACGAGTCACAAGGACTAATGAAGAAGGACGAATGATTCACACGACGAGTCACAATGACTAATGAACTAGGACAAATGATTCACACAGAGAGTCACAACGACTAATAAACAAGGACAAATGGTTCACACAACGAGTCACAAGGACTAATGGACAAGGACAAATGATTCACACAACGAGTCACAATGACTAATGTACTAGGACAAATGATTCACACAAAGAGTCACAATGACTAATGAACAAGGACAAATGATTCACACAACGAGTCACAATGATTTATTAACTAGGATAAAGGATTCACACAAAGAGTCACAATAAATAATGACCAAGGACAAATGGTTCACATAATGAGTCACAAGAACTAATGATTCACACAACGAGTCACAATGAGTAATTAACTAGGATAAAGGATTTACACAAAGAGTCACAATAAATAATGACCAAGGACAAATTATTTACACAACTAGTCACAATGAGTAGGACAAATGATTCACACAAAGAGTCACAATGACTAATGAACAAGGACAAATGGTTCACACAACGAGTCACAATGACTAATGTATTAGGACAAATGATTCACACAAAGAGTCACAATGACTAATGAACAAGGACAAATGATTCACACAACGAGTCATAATGAGTAATTAACTAGGATAAAGTGAAGGAAATGTAGATTCATATACAAATTAACATACTCATATATGTTATAATTAATTTGTCATAAAATTAAAACGGATTTTATGCATGCAAACAATAATATAAGAGAAGAGAAATCAAGTCCTTACATTGTAGATTTCGGTTATATTGGGCACAAGAGAGATCACCTTTCTCTCTTGTTCTTGAGCTTTTCCTTATGGATGAACCAAGATCCAAGTGTAGGATCTCTCCCTAAGCTTTATACCCAAGGCTTTCTCTTAATTTAATTAATATTACAAAACTAGTATAATATTAATTAGGTAGAAAATTGAACCAAAATATTTATATAACTCTTGAATATTTCGGTTTTTGGGGAGAAAGAAGATGGGAGTTTTTATCTCTCTAAAACTCATATTTTAGATGGTGGAAAGAATGAATGAATAATAATCTTTCATTATTGTATATTAGGTAAAATTGAGAGGAAAAACAATTAGTTTTTCCACTCTCAAAAACAACCCCAAAGGAGAGAGGTAGGAGAGCCAATGCATGCCCTCATTTGTCTTCACAATGTCTTATAGGGTTGCATGGCTACACTTGCTTTTAATCATTATGTTCACCACTAAAAATGTAAACACAATTTTAGCTTAATTCTCCTCAATTTTTCGCCCAATCTATAATATGGATTCCATATTATTTTTGTCAATTGTCAATATGTCACATGTCATATGTGACATAAATTTGTTATGTATTTTTAACATATTAAAAATCAACGTATTATCAAAAATACGTCACATACAAAAATCGACTTAGTAATTTTATAATTACTTGTGCCAAAATATTTTACCATTTATAAATTACAACTGATTGTATTTATAATAATTCATTCAGTTCCGATTGTTTCTTTAAACAATAATTTCATCCGAGTAATGATACAATTCAATTACTCAGACCGTATCTTATTTAATCATATTTTAATATGATACGTAAATTTTACTTCCAAAATCGTCCGTCAATTTTCAAGTAATTTAATTAACTCGCAACATTATACGATTAATTAAATAATCAATTAAGAGTGTTGCCCTATAGGTATGACCTAGGGGGTCAACTGATCACCACCGTCACACGACAGTAATGTCAAACTCTAGTCAGCCAATCATTACCGATATATGTTGACCAGTTGACAGTAACAATATTACTTCCCAATTGTATTCTTAAAATGAGATTTAATAATGATATTTAAATCATATGATCGCACTATTGTTGAGGACACATTTCCCAACAATCTCCCACTTGTCCTCGACAAGTGTGCGTCACCAATTCTCTTGTCCTATTACTATCTCCCACTCAATGCAAGGTGTCTTTCGGTCGTACTTGCAAGTGATCATATCGAGAGTGGTTTCCTCGATCCGGAGAATAAGCGATTGACCGGATTTATCCACTCTGGATACCTTCCGAGCGTGGCCACGCATTTCCAGTTCATTACTCCTCGAGTGGCCCTGAGATATTGTTTTAACCCTGACAAGGGGGTGGACAATTCCTATCGCACTCATTCCCTTCGACTAGCCACAGCCATCATAACCCAAAATATGCCCATTTGACCCCATTTACGAAGGTCGTAGTAACACAAATCAAAGTTAATCTGAATCTGTGCCATCTTAGGTGAATAGTCTTTAGTCAAAAGAATCGACTCATTAGAATACTATAGCAGCTCTCGCCACGACCAGGCTATATAAATTTGCAGAACTCTATAAGCGGTCATAAGGCCCGACAAGGTGTTCCTAACATCTGCCTATGTGATCGACTAGTCATCTCACATGACCGTATGGCACTTGAACTTGCCATCAATCGCATCACACTCTAGTCACTTCGAGACGTCACCTCATACAAGCGACTATGGGCGAATACTATGCTAATCCGTGTTCACTTTAACGGGGTTCAATTGTCTCTACAACCCGTTTGGATGTAACAAAGTATAATAAAAAGAGTTTTAAAATAAAACTCGAACGACAAATGCGATTATCACACATGAATAGTCAATGCTTGATTACTATTTCATGTTCTATAATCTAATTTGATCTTGTACATAGTTGTTCATTTCAATTCAATTGAAATGACATGACTCATCATGTTTAGCCTTTGAGAAGGCTTTGGTTAGTAGGTTTTATCAATTTCTTGTACCTTACTCAACCTCACTACATACTCGTTTTCCTTTTTAATGTATACATTTGCATTACAATACTTTACAGTACGTGTCGAGATCTAATCAAGACATAGTCCCTCTAGCCTAAGAATAGCTCCCACTTGTTTTCACGATGTCCGGACTCATCTTTCTTGCACATCCCATCATGATCGCAAGTGTACTCAATTTCCGTTATAAATATCTCTCATTGTTCTTTATTGCCTAGAACGATTCTAGAAAATCTACTTCTTAATTAACATTGCCACAATGGTATCTTAACCATCCTAATGTGTTTTGATTATGGTTTTGTCGGAAACCATGTGCAATCTCAATTGTCAATTGTCACTTGTGTAACACCCTTACACAATATTGCATCATAAACACTTTGCCTCATAGCCTTAATGCTTCTGCAAGCACTTAAGGGTAATCTTTATAGCTTACTTGGTAAAGATTACTTAAATTCGATTTTGAAAACAGTTCATCATACTCAAAGCATATGAAGTGTTATACATCATTTCCTATTTAATTGATTTGACAGCGGAAGCAAATGGAATCAATCAAATATGTTCAATTTAATTGAACTAGTCATGAATCTTATCAACATAAGACTTCTTATTGACGCTAATATCACGTGGATTTATCTTCATAAATTTGGATATTAAAGATGTATTGTAATACTCCAAAAGTCTTAAATCATTCCTAATGATCAATATGTCATCCACATATCGGACTAATTAAAATTTCCGTAACTCCCACTAAACTCCATGTATAAACACAACTTCTCGACTTATCGAGAAAAGTTTTATAACATGATCAAAACATTGATTTCAACTCATTGATGTCCTACTTAAGATTCTCTCTTAAGTTTCACACTATCTTAGGATTGCAAGAATCTACTAAACTCATGATATGTATTGAATACATTCCTTCTATTGAAGAAGTGGGTTTTAGATTTACTCGCTATGTATTTCATAACCTCATAATGAAACACAATCCCTAAGAAGATCCTAATAGACTTAAGCATTTCAACTAGTGCAAAACCCTTTGCAACCAATCTTACTTTGAAATATCTCTTTATTAGTGCAAAACCCTTTGTCACTAATCAAGCCTTTTATTTCGGATTTTCATGGCTCTAAGCCTTGTATTGAGTTGTGACTTAAACATTCTTATGTAAGTCATATGTTTATTACTTTTCAGAAGTAATCAACTTGAATCAAACAATTTCTTTGTAAGTTATAAGCTCTTTACTTTCTTAAAAGTAGCATGAATTCATCATTTTTGACAAGTGACGAATTTAACCTCCTAGGTTTTAAAGAACCAATGTCTTACACAAAACGTCTCATGTAGCCAAGAAAGACCAGTTTCTTGCGACATAACATTTTTTTGTGGCATTCTTTGTGGCTCTTGAATAATTTCTCCCACTCTGTCTTCTAAAATAAACTTGTATTTTAGAAAGACGGCTTCACGAGCCGCAAACCCGTCGTACTCGTGATAATTTAAGAGAGAAAAATGAGCATTTGTTTCTTGTGAAAACTTACAAACATGGTACCCTTACCATTTCATATCACATATGATTCGATTTAGTGGAAAAATAATCTAGACAAAATGATAAAATCCCCAAAAGGATCAAGTAACTCAAAATAACTTGATCGAAGTCCAAACCTTATCGAATAGCGTTTGAATTCTTATCCAATCATACATTATCCCATAATGCGTGTTAAGAGAGATTAATTTGTGATACTATATCACAATTCATTTGGCTTATATCAAAGTCTTCACTTTGATAATCCCATCACGACTAAATCGTGATTACTTGAACTCTTTGAAATTCTTCAAAGATTTCTCTATTTACCTTATTAAGTGAACATATTAGTGTCAACTTAAATCGTTGGTAAAAGATAATGATCAACCTATTTTGGATCGTTGATTTACAACCTCGATCTCCTTTTCAACCAAAAGGCACGAGACATCTTGCTTTGAATACAAGATACGCATAAACCATTAACAATCTAATGGCTTCAAGAGTACTCGATAACTCTTTGCGTTCATCATTCCAGAATTTAAGGTTTAATCTTGGGTTACCAATTTGAGTCTTACATCATCTACATGATATATCATTCTAGTTTGGTTTAGAATATATTCACCTTGATAATGGGCCAGCCATACATCAAATCGTGGTGTATAGGGTCACAAAAGTGAAACCTCTTTTGTATCTTAACAAGTTTATATTCTTATTTAGAGTTAATGCACTTAATAGTCATAATTAAGTACAACTTTAAATCCAAAAACTAGATTGAGTACACAATTACTCTATCTCTCGACTTCATTGTTGCTAGTCGTCATATTCTAATCATCCTATGTATCAAACATAATGATGAAAACCACCACCGGTTTCTAATATTGACGAAGTAATACTAGCAAAACTTATGTTTAACCAAATAAACACTTAACGAAGAAGGTCCCATTAGATGTCACACAACTAACTTGTTGATTCTTCAATAATTTGGGGTAGTTTCCTTTCTCGTGTCTAACATTTAAGACAATGGAAACTTTATCGGTCGGGATTGATAGGTTTAGTATCGTCATTCTCAACAACTTTACCTTTAACATTACCTTGTATCAATTCCATTATAATCTTTACTTCTTGAACCTCGTCCTTATCTTAACGGTTTAAGAGAATGCTCCCACTTAATTCAATGAGTCTTTGCTTTGAGAAGCAAAGTTGAATTTATGAAGATCACTCTTCATTTGTTCGTTTTAGTCTTAAAACTGTCATTGAAGTGGTTGCGTTATTTTGGTCAATTACGAATTCTGACAAAACTAATTACCAAAACAATTTATCGCTTTAATGTACTTAATTCATTTAAGTACATGAAACATAGTCCATTGTAAGTAGAAGTGTTAGTCAAGAATCAAAAACCTGTTTGATAATGAATAACTTTAATCTATACTCTTTACAAGAGATCCTTAGCAATGGTTAATACGAGGTCTTTAGAAGAAAATTCAAATTTTGTCTTTAGTTACGATGTTTTAATGGAGTTTTGAATCAAAAACGAAATGATATCGTATATGAATAGTGGTAAAGAAATAGAACAATATAAAAACGGAATAGTGGAAAACTTAACATTTATCGTTTTATTAATACTTGAAAAACAAGTATAGCATTTACATAGTGACCTCTACCCAACTATGATAAATGATTCCAAGACCCAAATTCATATCGACTTAGGCACGGTGGGGCCGATACATCCTTTATCAATATAACTCGGTGGATTAACGTTTAATCGATTCTACTTATAGAACTCTTGGTCGATAATATTACATTAACAATTATCTATAGCCCAAAACACATCGACAAGGGCACGGTGGTGCCGATACATCCCTTATCAAATACTTTTGTTGAGTTCAATCCAAATTTCGAATAAATGTGTCCATGATCCAAACCCACATTAACTTGGGCACGGTGGGGCCGATACATCCCTCATCAACATGAATTCGGTGGATTAACATTCATCACCCACTTCCCCTACGTAACAAGGTTTGTACCCGGTGGGCCGAGCGCACTCCCTCGCGAAATAGGTTTTCATGGTTTCTACTATTTGGTAAGGCTATGTCTCAATTAATTGTTTTAGCGAGAGGTCATGTCAATTTATTATCTATCACGTTTTAAGTGAACTAAAGCGGTGAACTACGATAATTCGAATTGACACGGTCGATAAACTCGATAAAATAAGACAATGCATGTTTAGTTATGGCGATTTAGCGATGCATGTGACATAAAATAAAATGCAAGCATAAAATAAATAAATCCTAGTATGGCCTTCCTAAAAAGAAAAACTATTAATCTATTATATATTCGGAAACCAACTCCATTGGTCCCTTGAACTTCGGTTGTGGCACGCATCTCGAGGTAACACCGTCTTTATGTATCGCCATTCTTGAAGTAATCCGTCTTTTGGAACTCCTAATGAATAAAATTACATAATAAATTACATAATTTCCTATTATACATTTGTAACTAAAATAAAATAAATCTATTAAATTACAAAACGGTGATACGAGATCACAATAAAAATTACAACCGAATCGATATTCCCATACATTTTGGGAAATACCAATTAAAATCTAAGGCCATACTAAGTAAAATTACATAATTCAAAATTACATAAATTAAAATTATGACAATCATAAAGAAAAATGCAGCATTATAATATGTATGAACATGCTCAATTTTATGCTAAATCGCCTTTTAATTAGCCAATATCGTATATTACTCGGTTTTTACGGATTTGCGTGATTTCAACATTTTATAATCACAAAAATACATAAACTCATATTTATGCATAAGTTAATTACCCTAACCTCTTAGGACTCAAAATATAGTCTTCACTAATAATTTGACCATAATTAACTTTTATTTACAAAATTGTTCATAAATGGACCAAAATTACAAAAATAAGCTATTAAACTTCAAATAAATCACAAAATTTCAAATAAATTCAAAATTCAAAATTTAAATTCATGAACATTCTGGAAAAATCCATGACACTCATAATGTTCAAAATCTTAGGTTAAAAATTTCGAAAAATTTCCGGAAAAACAATGTTGCGGTTTATCGATATTTAATAAAATAATCATAAAAACATGGAAAAATTATTTTCATTAACTTTTCAATTTTAGATCTGAAAAATACAATAAAATGCAACATTAGACGTTTTTCCTAAGTCATAGATTATGTTTTATTAATTTTACACTAATAATGTCACTATTTATGCTAATTTTTCTTCAAAAATTCATAAATCATGCTAAAAGACTTCTTTATAGCCAATTATTTTACACACATTTTGTAAAATTGCATGTGACAACATATTAATTTTCTATGACCAGATACGAAATTTAACTCATATTAACCTATTTTTCTCTTAAATCCGAATTTAATAATGAAAAATTCATTTTTCGAGCATAACAAGTCCAAAAATTATGAAAATTTACAGGTTATCTCAAAATAATATATGTAACAACATATCCAAAAACCAAGTGAAAATTCGAAGTATAGCTATTTTTAGACCAAAAATGACATTTTTACTCATAAAATCACATTTAAATGCCATTATTGTAAAATATGAACAATAAAAATCCGAAAAATTAACCAAAATATCCTAAAACACTTTAGGACCAGAAATATTAACATGCATGTAATAATTTCGTGATATATCATAATAACACAAATTTTACAAGTTTTATTTTGTTATTCATATAACTCGGAAAAACTTTTAACCAATTTGCATGCAAACAACCGTGGCTCTTGATACCGATTGAAGGAAATGTAGATTCATATACAAATTAACATACTCATATATGTCATAATTAATTTGTCATAAAATTAAAACGGATTTTATGCATGCAAACAATAATATAAGAGAAGAGAAATCAAGTCCTTACATTGTAGATTTCGGTTATATTGGGCACAAGAGAGATCACCTTTCTCTCTTGTTCTTGAGCTTTTCCTTATGGATGAACCAAGATCCAAGTGTAGGATCTCTCCCTAAGCTTTATACCCAAGGCTTTCTCTTAATTTAATTAATATTACAAAACTAGTATAATATTAATTAGGTAGAAAATTGAACCAAAATATTTATATAACTCTTGAATATTTCGGTTTTTGGGGAGAAAGAAGATGGGAGTTTTTATCTCTCTAAAACTCATATTTTAGATGGTGGAAAGAATGAATGAATAATAATCTTTCATTATTGTATATTAGGTAAAATTGAGAGGAAAAACAATTAGTTTTTCCACTCTCAAAAACCGGCCCAAAGGAGAGAGGTAGGAGAGCCAATGCATGCCCTCATTTGTCTTCACAATGTCTTATAGGGTTGCATGGCTACACTTGCTTTTAATCATTATGTTCACCACTAAAAATGTAAACACAATTTTAGCTTAATTCTCCTCCAATATTTATTGTCTATAATATGGATTCCATATTATTTTTGTCAATTGTCAATATGTCACATGTCATATGTGACATAAATTTGTTATGTATTTTTAACATATTAAAAATCAACGTATTATCAAAAATACGTCACATACAAAAATCGACTTAGTAATTTTATAATTACTTGTGCCAAAATATTTTACCATTTATAAATTACAACTGATTGTATTTATAATAATTCATTCAGTTCCGATTGTTTCTTTAAACAGTAATTTCATCCGAGTAATGATACAATTCAATTACTCAGACCGTATCTTATTTAATCATATTTTAATATGATACGTAAATTTTACTTCCAAAATCGTCCGTCAATTTTCAAGTAATTTAATTAACTCGCAACATTATACGATTAATTAAATAATCAATTAAGAGTATTGCCCTATAGGTATGACCTAGGGGTCAACTGATCACCACCGTCACACACCGACAAGTAATGTCAAACTCTAGTCGACCAATCATTACCGATATATGTTGACCAGTTGACAGTAACAATATTACTTCCCAATTGTATTCTTAAAATGAGATTTAATAATGATATTTAAATCATATGATCGCACTATTGTTGAGGACACATTTCCCAACATAAAGGATTCACACAAAGAGTCACAATAAATAATGACCAAGGACAAATGATTTACAAAACGAGTCATAATGAGTAGGACAAATGATTCACACAAAAAGAGTCACAATGACTAATGAACAAGGACAAATGATTTACACAACGAGCCACAATGAGTAATTAACTAGGACAAATGATTCACACAAAGAGTTTTTATAACTAATGAACAATGACAAATGGTTCACACGAGTCACAAGGACTAATGAACAAGGACACATGATTCACACAACGAGTCATAATGACTAAGGAGTAAAGACAAATGATTCACACAACGAGTCTCAATGACTAATGAACTAGGACAAATGATTCACACGACGAGTCACAATGACTAATGAACTAGGACAAATGATTCACACAAAGAGTCACAACGACTAATAAACAAGGACAAATGGTTCACACAACGAGTCACAAGGACTAATGAACAAGGACAAATGATTCACACAACGAGTCACAATGACTAATGTACTAGGACAAAGTATTCACACAAAGAGTCACAATGACTAATGAACAAGGACAAATGATTCACACAACGAGTCACGATGAGTAATTAACTAGGATAAAGGATTCACACAAAGAGTCACAATAAATAATGACCAAGGACAAATGGTTCACATAATGAGTCACAAGGACTAATGATTCACACAACGAGTCACAATGAGTAATTAACTAGGATAAAGGATTTACACAAAGAGTCACAATAAATAATGACCAAGGACAAATGATTTACACAACGAGTCACAATGAGTAGGACAAATGATTCACACAAAGAGTCACAATGACTAATGAACAAGGACAAATGATTCACACAACGAGTCACAATGACTAATGTATTAGGACAAATGATTCACACAAAGAGTCACAATGACTAATGAACAAGGACAAATGATTCACACAACGAGTCATAATGAGTAATTAACTAGGATAAAGGATTCACAAAAAGAGTCACAATAAATAATGACCAAGGACAAATGATTTACACAACGAGTCACAATGAGTAATTAACTAGGACAAATGATTCACACAAAGAGTCATAATAACTAATGAACAAGGACAAATGGTTCACATAACGAGTCACAAGGACTAATGAACAAGGACAAATGATTCACACAAGGAGTCACAATGACTAATGAATAAAGACAAATGGTTCGCACTACGAGTCACAATGACTAATAACCAAGGACAAAGGATTCACACAACGAGTCACAATGACTAATGTACTAGGACAAATGATTCACACAAAGAGTCACAATGACTAATGAACAAGGACAAATGATTCACACAACGAGTCACAATGAGTAATTCACAATGAGTAATTAACTAGGATAAAGGATTCACACAAAGAGTCACAATAAATAATGACGAAGGACAAATGATTTACAAAACGAGTCATAATGAGTAGGACAAATGATTCACACAAAAAGAGTCACAATGACTAATGAACAAGGACAAATGATTTACACAACGAGCCACAATGAGTAATTAACTAGGACAAATGATTCACACAAAGAGTCTTTATAACTAATGAACAATGACAAATGGTTCACACGAGCCACAAGGACTAATGAACAAGGACACATGATTCACACAACGAGTCATAATGACTAAGGAGTAAAGACAAATGATTCACACAACGAGTCACAATGACTAATGAACTAGGACAAATGATTCACACGACGAGTCACAATGACTAATGAACTAGGACAAATGATTCACACAAAGAGTCACAACGACTAATAAACAAGGACAAATGGTTCACACAACGAGTCACAAGGACTAATGAACAAGGACAAATGATTCACACAACGAGTCACAATGACTAATGTACTAGGACAAATGATTCACACAAAGAGTCACAATGACTAATGAACAAGGACAAATGATTCACACAACGAGTCACAATGAGTAATTAACTAGGATAAAGGATTCACACAAAGAGTCACAATAAATAATGACCAAGGACAAATGGTTCACATAATGAGTCACAAGCACTAATGATTCACACAACGAGTCACAATGAGTAATTAACTAGGATAAAGGATTTACACAAAGAGTCACAATAAATAATGACCAAGGACAAATGATTTACACAACGAGTCACAATGAGTAGGACAAATGATTCACACAAAGAGTCACAATGACTAATGAACAAGGACAAATGATTCACACAACGAGTCACAATGACTAATGTATTAGGACAAATGATTCACACAAAGAGTCACAATGACTAATGAACAAGGACAAATGATTCACACAACGAGTCATAATGAGTAATTAACTAGGATAAAGGATTCACACAAAGAGTCACAACAAATAATGACCAAGGACGAATGATTTACATAACGAGTCACAATGAGTAATTAACTAGGACAAATGATTCACACAAAGAGTCATAATAACTAATGAACAAGAACAAATGGTTCACATAACGAGTCACAAGGACTAATGAACAAGGACAAATGATTCACACAACGAGTCATAATGACTAATGAATAAAGACAAATGGTTCGCACAACGAGTCACAATGAGTAATCAACTAGGACAAATGATTCACACGACGAGTCACAATGACTAATGAACTAGGACAAATGATTCACACAAAGTGTGACACCCTCATTTTTAACGTAAAATAAACACGTAAAATTTTACGGAAAACTGACAGGATATGTTTGTAATTGGTTCAACCAGATAAAACCTGTAATTTTAAAAACTTTTCTAAACCAACCACAAACACTTCCAAATGAAGAGTGCCAAAACCTGCAAATACTAACACCCTAATTTACATAACATGCTAAAGTCGCGAGAATAAAGTGATACAAACCAAAATAAGAGAGGGAGACATATGTCCCTTCAAAATATAAACACAACCAAATGTTTAAAGGTTTACTACAAAATAGCCAAAATAAGTCCAAGGTTCTTTTGCTCACTAGCTCGTCTGTGACCCCATCTAATCATCATCAACCTGTCAATCGCATTTTATACAAACACGAAAGCCACAATTCAGTGGGGAGTAACTTCGAGTCCTCCCAGCCACGAAATGTCATATTTAATGTAACATGTAACGTAACATGTAAACCACATCACAAATAATCTAGATATAAAATATTCTAACAAGTGAACTCTAAACTGACCAAATTAAACTATCATGTGAAACATATAACAAGCAGTAATCCAAACTTTATCATTTGTAACCGGCTTGCATCTCACCTATTACAATTCATAAAATCACCATACAAGAAAGGACAATATATCAAAGACAGGCCATAAGTTCTTAGTACGGTCAATAGTCACTCTGTAACTCGAGTCTATACCACGAGGTAGGGAAGGTAATCGAACCGGTATCATGGCTCAGAGGTTCTATCAAAACATGGCCAAGACACAACACAACCCTAGCCTAAAATCTGCGCAGACCTAGACATGCGGATACACACCACCGCACCCAAGACCCACAATTTTTCTAAAACAAAGTGAGTACCCTAAGGAGTCCACCAAAGGGTTGGCTAGTACTTAAGCTGACCACTTACTATCAAAATAAGTAACGAGGTCATGCCCCAACTTGGATATAATCCCACCAAGTCAGGAACACAGAGGCTATCAAGCAGTGAACATACACTCGTCAAAGACTATAATGGCCTATCTATGATGAAGGCCGAAATACTCACCTAGGACCTAAATAAAACCAATCTAGGTCCCAGCTTGAATACTTTAGCCCGCACCACACAAGACAAGTAGGACACCCAATTAACCAAAAGAGAGGCAAAGAGTCCAAACTTGACAATATTAAAGGTTTCAAGGAATCTAGGGCCGTTTCTACAACATAAGAAACCATTCAAACCAACCAACAACATATGTGAAATAAAAACATAATAAATGGCCTAAACAAGAATAAGGCCAATTATCCAATTAACACAATAATTTCATCCAACCGAATTTTTACCCGCAACCCCAGCCCTGCGACAGGTACGGGTTCAATCGCGGCTGACCAATCACACTATTGACTGACATTGATTCAGTCAAAGGGGACCAAGGCTCAGTTTTCGGCATAATCATCCAAACATTACAATTATCGCTGTAAAATTCATTTTAAGCCTATTCCTTCCAATTTCATCTCATAACCTATCCTAACATGTGCAAACTACCAATATAAGCATAATTTTACCAACATCATTATATCCACTACTAACATTATTCATTTCATATGATTACCCATTTACTACTTATACTAAATATAACATTAATTAACCCGAAACGACGAACAACGCATGAAAAACCGCGAAACAAGCAACGGGCCGACCCGGGCCAACCCCAAGGCAGCCGTGGGCCTGCCTGGGCATGCCGGGCCTGCTGGGCCTAGTGGGCCGCCACCCCAAACCCTCCATTTCTCCATTTTTGTTCAGTTTAACATCGTCTGAAGCATCAATTAGTCATTCCCAATTCATTCCCATACTAATATGTGAACTTAAACATACAAAAGACATGAATTAGACATGAATTTAACCCATATTATCATGTGAAATAAACCACTCAATTAACAATCACAAAATCATACAAAAAGCAAAGAATGTGACATTTAATCGTCGAGTAACTCGAAATATGTTACCTTAAGCTAGAAAATGGCAAATAACCCTTGAGAAAACCCTAAAAGCAGTAGCTACCCATCATCCTCTACTATATAGGAGTCCCCTATATCATCCTCATAATCTTCACCTATTAAAAACAACAAAAACACAACAATAATCACTAAAACCGAAATTATGCCCCAAAATCATCTTAAATCAACATAATGAAAACTGAAATTAAAACATACTAGGATGTAGATCTTGAAGAGAGGATTCCGAAAATATAAATTTTGCGAAAATCGGACTAGAAACGAAGAAATTATGATGAAATTACGATTGTAAGATTATCTTATTTTTTTTTTTTGTGTGGATTTCGGTCAAGAGGCACAAAAGAAGAACAAAGGAAGTTCTAGGAAGGAATGGGAAGGAGGAAGAGGAGGTGTGCCGAGAAAGGAGAAAGAGGAGCGGGATTTGGCGGAATTTCATTAGTCGGTTTTGGCTCGTTTCGACGATAATTAGAACCGTTTGTCAAATACAAATTCCGACAAGGCCAAAGTTCTTAAACACGAGATTACAAGAATATTGAGTACTCATATGACCCATTTTCAAAACCGTTTACCCAATTTTCACAGAGTTGCCATTTTTCCCGATATGCCCTTATTTCGAAATAAAAGGTTTTTACACGGTTTAAACTATTTTTAAACATTTCGAAACTATCAAAATAAATACTTTACTTCAAAATATAATAGAATTATATTTCTTTGAATTATTTTTACTTCAAATACATTAATATTAAATTCAACTTGACTAATAAATTACTTCCGCAATATAATAACGGTCCGAAATTACGGGGTGTTACAATCACCCCTCCTTTTAAAAAGTTTCGTCCTCGAAACTTAGAGGAGAAATTATAGTAAACAACATCTTAATAATATAGTCATAAGAAAAGTATAGGTATCTTTCCAATGAAACGGTGATACTCTTGTTGATCAGACAAGAACATCCACACTTCATATCAAGATATAAAAACATTTCTACACCAATAAATGAGAAAACCCATTATTGGGACGTCTCCAATAACGAGATTTAACACTCATTAATGTTAAAATCATTAAATATCATAAAAGTATTTTCAAAATTCTAGTTCAAAGTTTTATTATGAGGGACAAATCAAAATACGAAATCATTCGCCGATAAGTGCAGAACTAGTTACTAGACATCTCTAATAACGGATCCTGACAACGAATCAACGCCAAAACAAAATGAAAGCGAAAGGTTAAATGCAGTTGTTATAGAAAAATGGTAAATAATTTTTCAAACTTTCCAAAAGTCAAGTTTTCCAAATCTAATACAAAGTTTAACAATGAATTGAAAAGTTAACTCACATTGGTCCGAACTTACACAAAACGAGAAATAGCTTAGGTATCAAATCGAACACTAAAGTTGAAAGAGAGTGAGGAATCATTTTCAAATGTTATAGAAAGAGGTCAATTTGTAGATTTAACTCCCAATTCAAAATATTGAACCAAAAGTTTACTCAAACTAGATGGAATCTATGCAAGATGGAAAACCACTCGGGAACGCGGAGTGCAACTCGCGATAGGGAACTCACAACCAACAGATCAGAAGGAACTGAACTCTTGAAGGTGGAATTTTTGGATGAAGTCAACAAAGATGTCAATGAACAAGACGCTTTACTCAGAAAGTCAAATGAGTTCCAAAAAGGCGAACCCAACGGAACAAGCCAGAATAGCAAGAATGACAATTGTCGGAGATCGGAATTAGGAAGATCGGTACCTCGAGAAAGGTTCACTCAATTTCCAACCACAGAGTCATCCTACTAGGTCCTCCGAACATCAACAGGGCAACAACCAGAGGCCACACTAATCCAAAGAGCCATCAGAACCACTCAACGACAAGTCTACTTATAAGCTAATCTTTGAGACAATCATATCCTCTACAATTATAACTTAACAATTTCCCAATTAAAATGTTTCCACCAATATCCTCCACCGAACAAAATCAAAATCCAAAGTCGAAACTAGTAACAATATTATACCCTTACCAAGATTCAACATTCCCAAACGCATTCCTACTTGAAACCAACCCGCAAGCAACAAGTTACACTATCCGATCCATAATTAGCACTAACTATAAGATAAATGGGTTCATCACACAAATCATCCGATCGGTTTACTCAAGATTCACTATCCTACTTCCCAACAATATTCCAATTCCAATAGAAAGATTCCTCAAAGAATTAAATATAAGGTCCAAACTTACAATAACATTCCACTAACTTAGCTATCAATCCCCAATACCGTAAAGTAAGGCTCAGATGACAAACGAACAATCCCCGAACGAACAATGCCCAAAACAAATCCAAAATAACCATAAGAATACTCCACCAAGGTAAACTAATCCCATTAGTCTCATCTTCAAATCGAAACCAAAGTGAGTCTTATACCACCAAATAACGCGAACCTCAAATCGCAAGGAGACTACAACATTGCCATCATAAGAATTCCATCAAAAATCTAGCTCTCATATTACATGGTCAAATACAGACACAAACTCCTACACCAATTCCCGACAAAAACCAAAATACAAAAATCCTCAAATCACATCCCACTAACTCTGTAAACATGGTCAACAAGGTACCAACTATACTAAGTAGATAAGGAGTGATAACGGAATAGAGAAACGGTAAAATATTTTCGAAGGGTACATGAGCATGACAAGTTAGGAACTAGGAGTCGGACCGTAAAGATAATGGTTGACGAAAAAAGAGGTACTCGAGTTAAGAAGATATCTCGGGCAAGAAGAAGATACGTAAACTTTGGCATAAATACGGGGTTCAACGAACGCTAAAGAGAAGGAGAGGAGAAAGGCGACATAATGAAAGGATTACCGCTTAACCAAGCGCTCCTCAGAGCTTATGATCAAGGACGAAGGGAATTTAGACAACACTCAAAACGGTTCCAAAAACTTCCTAACAACAAAACTCATAACCACATCACTCCCAAGGGTTTCCTCAATCGCTCATGTTACCTCATCCTAATCTATTCCCTGAAACAAGGTACTCCACTATAAGTGTGATCTTATCTCTCCAAATCCTCAAACATACAGAAACAATTTCACAAGCCTAAGGTCAAGGCTTCCAACAAAGCTATATTCGTATCCAACTAGGGTCAATTATGGGTTCCTCAAATTTTCCCCAAGGTTCTCCTTTCAAAACAAGGTAGTAACATACCAACCCAAAATCTGAAAAATCAATAGGATCTCAAGTTTCTTTATCCTTTTACTTATTAAGGATTCCCAAAAGCGGAACTACACTCAGCTACAACATCATCACATCATCTCAAGTACCCAACGCGACCTCAAGGTCTATAAAACTATAGGGTTAACAAATTCTTCTCCATACTAAGTCTCTCTCAACTCAAGAACTCTCAAGAGCCAACTAATACCAGATCACATCACTAATCCATTATGGTCATCAACATCCCAAAGAGTATTCTTTCACATTTGACATCTTAAAACTTACTTACCATCAAATTCCTCAAGAAACAAGGGCTTAAATGTAATAACACTTTATCACCTCAAAATTCCTAAAACCATAAATTGAAACTATGTTCTTTAACCTAATAATTGGTGACAACCATACCTCAAGTAGTAATCAATACCACTCGCTAAAACCAACTAATAATCCCACATTTAACATTTCTCCCATGGTAACTTATACATTATCAAACCCTCATATCCAAAGTGATTATGGAAGCCAACCACAACCTCGCCTACTCAGTCAATCCTATATCCTCAAATTCACCATTCAGTTTCATTCATTTAAAGTCAAGTACTAAGCACTAGTATCCCAAACATAAACAACAATGTCATGTTCCATAACCTTAGTAACCAATGCAACTCACACTTGGCACACAAAATCCACCAATCCAACGCACTCACTTTATCAAGGATCTATGGGTTTAAGAACTATCAAGTATGTCTCATCACACTACCTAAGTCTTTCCAACATCAAATCCTCTCAAAACCAGGAAAGGGTCAAACACCAACAAACTCCTCAAAGATCAAATTTCCAACCAAGGTCAACATTCCTCAAAAGAAAGAGTACCATCAAAAGGCGTTAAGGGAGGATAAGCAAGGAACAAAGGACAAGTTAGAGAATATAAGAGTGACTTACAAGGAATAAGAAAAGAGGATTTAGAAGAAGGAGTAGGCATTAAGAAGTAAAGAACGGGGCAAGGTACACAAAGAATGAGAAACATCTTCGAGGAAGTAGAAACATTCTTCAAAGTTGAACAAATCTTCAATCCTCAAAGAATAGGCACCAAATCTTGATCACCACATTGTTAAGCTCACAGTCATTGATCCAAGGACACAACACTCATTAAATGACAATCAACAAACATGTTAGAACCTACCAAAGAGCAATCACAAAGAGACTACAACATAAAATCCTAAATCTACCCATCCTACCCATCTCTCAAGTTTATTATTTTAAGGTCAAATTATTTATATTGGGGTGCACAAACGTGCGTCGGGAGCAACAAGCTCGATACCAATCGTGACACCCTCATTTTTAGCGTAAAATAAACACGTAAAATTTTACGGAAAAACTGACAGGATATGTTTGTAATTGGTTCAACCAGATAAAACCTGTAATTTTAAAAACTTTTCTAAACCAACCACAAACACTTCCAAATGAAGAGTGCCAAAACCTGCAAATACTAACACCCTAATTTACATAACATGCTAAAGTCGCGAGAATAAAGTGATACAAACCAAAATAAGAGAGGGAGACATATGTCCCTTCAAAATATAAACACAACCAAATGTTTAAAGGTTTACTACAAAATAGCCAAACTAAGTCCAAGGTTCTTTTGCTCACTAGCTCGTCCGTGACCCCATCTAATCATCATCAACCTGTCAATCGCATTTTATACAAACACAAAAGCCACAATTCAAATGGGGAGTAACTTGAGTCCTCCCGGCCACGAAATGTCATATTTAATGTAACATGTAACGTAACATGTAAACCACATCACAAATAATCTAGATATCAAATATTCTAACAAGTGAACTCTAAACTGACCAAATTAAACTATCATGTGAAACATATAACAAGCAGTAATCCAAACTTTATCAATTGTAACCGGCTTGCATCTCACCTATTACAATTCATAAAATCACCATACAAGAAAGGACAATATATCAAAGACAGGCATAAGTTCTTAGCACGGTCAATAGTCACTCAGTAACTCGAGTCTATACCACGAGGTAGGGAAGGTAATCGAACCGGTATCATGGCTCAGAGGTTCTATCAAAACATGGCCAAGACACAACACAACCCTAGCCTAAAATCTGCAGAGACCTAGACATGCGGATACACACCACCGCACCCAAGACCCACAATTTTTCTAAAACAAAGTGAGTACCCTAAGGAGTCCACCAAAGGGTTGGCTAGTACTTAAGCTGACCACTTACTATCAAAATAAGTAACGAGGTCATGCCCCAACTTGGATATAATCCCACCAAGTCGAAACACGAGGCTATCAAAGCGGTGAACATACACTCGTCAAAGACTATAATGGCCTATCTATGATGAAGGCCGAAATACTCACCTAGGACCTAAATAAAACCAATCTAGGTCCCATCTTGAATACTTTAGCCCGCACCACACAAGACAAGTAGGACACCCAATTAACCAAAAGAGAGGCAAAGAGTCCAAACTTGACAATATTAAAGGTTTCAAGGAATCTAGGGCCGTTTCTACAACATAAGAAACCATTCAAACCAACCAACAACATATGTGAAATAAAAACATAATAAATGGCCTAAACAAGAATAAGGCCAATTATCCAATTAACACAATAATTTCATCCAACCGCATTTTTACCCGCAACCCCACCTGCGGCAGTGCGGGTTCAATCGCGGCTGACCAATCACACTATTGACTGACATCGATTCAGTCAAAGGGACTAAGGCTCAGTTTTCGGCATAATCATCCAAACATTACAATTATCGCTGTAAAATTTATTTTAAGCCTATTCCTTCCAATTTCATCTCATAACCTATCCTAACATGTGCAAACTACCAATATAAGCATAATTTTACCAACATCATTATATCCAATACTAACATTATTCATTTCATATGATTACCCATTTACTACTTATACTAAATATAACATTAATTAACCCGAAACGACGAACAACGCATGAAAAAAACGAAAAACAAGCAACGGGCCGACCCGGGCCAACCCCAAGGTAGCCGTGGGCCTGCCTGGGCATGCCGGGCCTGCTGGGCCTAGTGGGCCGCCACCCCAAACCCTCCATTTCTCCATTTTTGTTCAGTTTAACATCGTCTGAAGCATCAATTAGTCATTCCCAATTCATTCCCATACTAATATGTGAACTTAAACATACAAAAGACATATATTAGACATGAATTTAACCCATATTATCATGTGAAATAAACCACTCAATTAACAATCACAAAATCATACAAAAAGCAAAGAATGTGACATTTAATCGTCGAGTAACTCGAAATATGTTACCTTAAGCTAGAAAATGGCAAATAACCCTTGAGAAAACCCTAAAAACAGTAGCTACCCATCATCCTCTACTATATAGGAGTCCCCTATATCATCCTCATAATCTTCACCTATTAAAAACAACAAAAACACAACAATAATCACTAAAACCGAAATTATGCCCCAAAATCATCTTAAATCAACATAATGAAAACTGAAATTAAAACATACTAGGATGTAGATCTTGAAGAGAGGATTCCGAAAATATAAATTTTGCGAAAATCGGACTAGAAACGAAGAAATTATGATGAAATTACGATTGTAAGATTATCTTATTTTTTTTTTTGTGTGGATTTCGGTCAAGAGGCACAAAAGAAGAACAAAGGAAGTTCTAGGAAGGAATGGGAAGGAGGAAGAGGAGGTGTGCCGAGAAAGGAGAAAGAGGAGCGGGATTTGGCGGAATTTCATTAGTCGGTTTTGGCTCGTTTCGACGATAATTAGAACCGTTTGTCAAATACAAATTCCGACAAGGCCAAAGTTCTTAAACACGAGATTACAAGAATATTGAGTACTCATATGACCCATTTTCAAAACCGTTTACCCAATTTTCACAGAGTTGCCATTTTTCCCGATATGCCCTTATTTCGAAATAAAAGGTTTTTACACGGTTTAAACTATTTTTAAACATTTCGAAACTATCAAAATAAATACTTTACTTCAAAATATAATAGAATTATATTTCTTTGAATTATTTTTACTTCAAATACATTAATATTAAATTCAACTTGATTAATAAATTACTTCAGCAATATAATAACGGTCCGAAATTACGGGGTGTTACAATCACCCCTCCTTTTAAAAAGTTTCGTCCTCGAAACTTAGAGGAGAAATTATAGTAAACAACATCTTAATAATATAGTCATAAGAAAAGTATAGGTATCTTTCCAATGAAACGGTGATACTCTTGTTGATCAGACAAGAACATCCACACTTCATATCAAGATATAAAAACATTTCTACACCAATAAATGAGAAAACCCATTATTGGGACGTCTCCAATAACGAGATTTAACACTCATTAATGTTAAAATCATTAAATATCATAAAAGTATTTTCAAAATTCTAGTTCAAAGTTTTATTATGAGGGACAAATCAAAATACGAAATCATTCGCGATAAGTGCGAAACTAGTTACTAGACATCTCTAATAACGGATCCTGACAACGAATCAACGCCAAAACAAAATGAAAGCGAAAGGTTAAATGCAGTTGTTATAGAAAAATGGTAAATCATTTTTCAAACTTTCCAAAAGTCAAGTTTTCCAAATCTAATACAAAGTTTAACAATGAATTGAAAAGTTAACTCACATTGGTCCGAACTTACACAAAACGAGAAATAGCTTAGGTATCAAATCGAACACTAAAGTTGAAAGAGAGTGAGGAATCATTTTCAAATGTTATAGAAAGAGGTCAATTTGTAGATTTAACTCCCAATTCAAAATATTGAACCAAAAGTTTACTCAAACTAGATGGAATCTATGCAAGATGGAAAACCACTCGGGAACGCGGAGTGCAACTCGCGATAGGGAACTCACAACCAACGGATCGGAAGGAACCGAACTCTTGAAGGTGGAATTTTTGGATGAAGTCAACAAAGATGTCAATGAACAAGACGCTTTACTCGAGAAAGTCAAATGAGTTCCAAAAAGGCGAACCCAACTAACAAGCGAATAATAGCAAGAATGACAATTGTCGGAGATCGGAATTAGGAAGATCGGTACCTCGAGAAAGGTTCACTCAATTTCCAACCACAGAGTCATCCTACTAGGTCCTCCGAACATCAACAGGGCAACAACCAGAGGCCACACTAATCCAAAGAGCCATCGTAACCACTCAACGACAAGTCTACTTATAAGCTAATCTTTGAGACAATCATATCCTCTACAATTATAACTTAACAATTTCCCAATCAAAATGTTTCCACCAATATCCTCCACCGAACAAAATCAAAATCCAAAATCGAAACTAGTAACAATATTATACCCATACCAAGATTCAACATTCCCAAACGCATTCCTACTTGAAACCAACCCGCAAGCAACAAGTTGCACTATCCGATCCATAATTAGCACTAACTATAAGATAAATGGGTTCGTCACACAAATCATCTGGTCAGTTTACTCAAGATTCACTATCCTACTTCCCAACAATATTCCAATTCCAATAGAAAGATTCCTCAAAGAATTAAATATAAGGTCCAAACTTACAATAACATTCCACTAACTTAGCTATCAATCCCCAATACCGTAAAGTAAGGCTCAGATGACAAACGAACAATCCCCGAACGAACAATGCCCAAAACAAATCCAAAATAACCATAAGAATACTCCACCAAGGTAAACTAATCCCATTAGTCTCATCTTCAAATCGAAACCAAAGTGAGTCTTATACCACCAAATAACGCGAACCTCAAATCGCAAGGAGACTACAACATTGCCATCATAAGAATTCCATCAAAAATCTAGCTCTCATATTACATGGTCAAATACAGACACAAACTCCTACACCAATTCCCGACAAAAACCAAAATACAACAATCCTCAAATCACATCCCACTAACTCTGTAAACATGGTCAACAAGGTACCAACTATACTAAGTAGATAAGGAGTGATAACGGAATAGAGAAACGGTAAAATATTTTCGAAGGGTACATGAGCATGACAAGTTAGGAACTAGGGAGTCGGACCGTAAAGATAATGGTTGATGAAATAAGAGGTACTCGAGTTAAGAAGATATCTCGGGCAAGAAGAAGATACGTAAACTTTGGCATAAATACGGGGTTCAACGAACGCTAAAGAGAAGGAGAGGAGAATGAGGCGACATAATGAAAGGATTACCGCTTAACCAAGCGCTCCTCAGAGCTTATGATCAAGGACGAAGGGAATTTAGACAACACTCAAAACGGTTCCAAAAACTTCCTAACAACAAAACTCATAACCACATCACTCCCAAGGGTTTCCTCAATCGCTCATGTTACCTCATCCTAATCTATTCCCTGAAACAAGGTACTCCACTATAAGTGTGATCTTATCTCTCCAAATCCTCAAACATACAGAAACAATTTCACAAGCCTAAGGTCAAGGCTTCCAACAAAGCTATATTCGTATCCAACTAGGGTCAATTATGGGTTCCTCAAATTTTCCCCAAGGTTCTCCTTTCAAAACAAGGTAGTAACATACCAACCCAAAATCTGAAAAATCAATAGGATCTCAAGTTTCTTTATCCTTTTACTTATTAAGGATTCCCAAAAGCGGAACTACACTCAGCTACAACATCATCACATCATCTCAAGTACCCAACGCGACCTCAAGGTCTATAAAACTATAGGGTTAACAAATTCTTCTCCATACTAAGTCTCTCTCAACTCAAGAACTCTCAAGAGCCAACTAATACCAGATCACATCACTAATCCATTATGGTCATCAACATCCCAAAGAGTATTCTTTCACATTTGACATCTTAAAACTTACTTACCATCAAATTCCTCAAGAAACAAGGGCTTAAATGTAATAACACTTTATCACCTCAAAATTCCTAAAACCATAAATTGAAACTATGTTCTTTAACCTAATAATTGGTGACAACCATACCTCAAGTAGTAATCAATACCACTCGCTAAAACCAACTAATAATCCCACATTTAACATTTCTCCCATGGTAACTTATACATTATCAAACCCTCATATCCAAAGTGATTATGGAAGCCAACCACAACCTCGACTACTCGATCAATCCTATATCCTCAAATTCACCATTCAGTTTCATTCATTTAAAGTCAAGTACTAAGCACTAGTATCCCAAACATAAACAACAATGTCATGTTCCATAACCTTAGTAACCAATGCAACTCACACTTGGCACACAAAATCCACCAATCCAACGCACTCACTTTATCAAGGATCTATGGGTTTAAGAATTATCAAGTATGTCTCATCACACTACCTAAGTCTTTCCAACATCAAATCCTCTCAAAACCAGGAAAGGGTCAAACACCAACAAACTCCTCAAAGATCAAATTTCCAACCAAGGTCAACATTCCTCAAAAGAAAGAGTACCATCAAAAGGCGTTAAGGGAGGATAAGCAAGGAACAAAGGACAAGTTAGAGAATATAAGAGTGACTTACAAGGAATAAGAAAAGAGGATTTAGAAGAAGGAGTAGGCATTAAGAAGTAAAGAACGGGGCAAGGTACACAAAGAATGAGAAACATCTTCGAGGAAGTAGAAACATTCTTCAAAGTTGAACAAATCTTCAATCCTCAAAGAATAGGCACCAAATCTTGATCACCACATTGTTAAGCTCACAGTCATTGATCCAAGGACACAACACTCATTAAATGACAATCAACAAACATGTTAGAACCTACCAAAGAGCAATCACAAAGAGACTACAACATAAAATCATAAATCTACCCATCCTACCCATCTCTCAAGTTTATTATTTTAAGGTCAAATTATTTATATTGGGGTGCACAAACGTGCGTCGGGAGCAACAAGCTCTGATACCAACTGTGACACCCTCATTTTTAGCGTAAAATAAACACGTAAAATTTTACGGAAAACTGACAGGATATGTTTGTAATTGGTTCAACCAGATAAAACCTGTAATTTTAAAAACTTTTATAAACCAACCACAAACACTTCCAAATGAAGAGTGCCAAAACCTGCAAATACTAACACCCTAATTTACATAACATGCTAAAGTCGCGAGAATAAAGTGATACAAACCAAAATAAGAGAGGGAGACATATGTCCCTTCAAAATATAAACACAACCAAATGTTTAAAGGTTTACTACAAAATAGCCAAACTAAGTCCAAGGTTCTTTTGCTCACTAGCTCGTCTGTGACCCCATCTAATCATCATCAACCTGTCAATCGCATTTTATACAAACACGAAAGCCACAATTCAGTGGGGAGTAACTTCGAGTCCTCCCAGCCACGAAATGTCATATTTAATGTAACATGTAACGTAACATGTAAACCACATCACAAATAATCTAGATATCAAATATTCTAACAAGTGAACTCTAAACTGACCAAATTAAACTATCATGTGAAACATATAACAAGCAGTAATCCAAACTTAATCAATTGTAACCGGCTTGCATCTCACCTATTACAATTCATAAAATCACCATACAAGAAAGGACAATATATCAAAGACAGGCATAAGTTCTTAGTACGGTCAATAGTCACTCTGTAACTCGAGTCTATACCACGAGGTAGGGAAGGTAATCGAACCGGTATCATGGCTCGGGGTTCTATCAAAACATGGCCAAGACACAACACAACCCTAGCCTAAAATCTGCGCAGACCTAGACATGCGGATACACACCACCGCACCCAAGACCCACAATTTTTCTAAAACAAAGTGAGTACCCTAAGGAGTCCACCAAAGGGTTGGCTAGTACTTAAGCTGACCACTTACTATCAAAATAAGTAACGAGGTCATGCCCCAACTTGGATATAATCCCACCAAGTCGGAACACAGAGGCTATCAAGCGGTGAACATACACTCGTCAAAGACTATAATGGCCTATCTATGATGAAGGCCGAAATACTCACCTAGGACCTAAATAAAACCAATCTAGGTCCCAGCTTGAATACTTTAGCCCGCACCACACAAGACAAGTAGGACACCCAATTAACCAAAAGAGAGGCAAAGAGTCCAAACTTGACAATATTAAAGGTTTCAAGGAATCTAGGGCCGTTTCTACAACATAAGAAACCATTCAAACCAACCAACAACATATGTGAAATAAAAACATAATAAATGGCCTAAACAAGAATAAGGCCAATTATCCAATTAACACAATAATTTCATCCAACCGAATTTTTACCCGCAACCCCAGCCCTGCGACAGGTACGGGTTCAATCGCGGTCATATTGACTGACATCGATTCAGTCAAAGGGACTAAGGCTCAGTTTTCGGCATAATCATCCAAACATTACAATTATCGCTGTAAAATTTATTTTAAGCCTATTCCTTCCAATTTCATCTCATAACCTATCCTAACATGTGCAAACTACCAATATAAGCATAATTTTACCAACATCATTATATCCAATACTAACATTATTCATTTCATATGATTACCCATTTACTACTTATACTAAATATAACATTAATTAACCCGAAACGACGAACAACGCATGAAAAACCGCGAAACAAGCAACGGGCCGACCCGGGCCAACCCCAAGGCAGCCGTGGGCCTGCCTGGGCATGCCGGGCCTGCTGGGCCGCCACCCCAAACCCTCCATTTCTCCATTTTTGTTCAGTTTAACATCGTCTGAAGCATCAATTAGTCATTCCCAATTCATTCCCATACTAATATGTGAACTTAAACATACAAAAGACATATATTAGACATGAATTTAACCCATATTATCATGTGAAATAAACCACTCAATTAACAATCACAAAATCATACAAAAAGCAAAGAATGTGACATTTAATCGTCGAGTAACTCGAAATATGTTACCTTAAGCTAGAAAATGGCAAATAACCCTTGAGAAAACCCTAAAAACAGTAGCTACCCATCATCCTCTACTATATAGGAGTCCCCTATATCATCCTCATAATCTTCACCTATTAAAAACAACAAAAACACAACAATAATCACTAAAACCGAAATTATGCCCCAAAATCATCTTAAATCAACATAATGAAAACTGAAATTAAAACATACTAGGATGTAGATCTTGAAGAGAGGATTCCGAAAATATAAATTTTGCGAAAATCGGACTAGAAACGAAGAAATTATGATGAAATTACGATTGTAAGATTATCTTATTTTTTTTTTTTGTGTGGATTTCGGTCAAGAGGCACAAAAGAAGAACAAAGGAAGTTCTAGGAAGGAATGGGAAGGAGGAAGAGGAGGTGTGCCGAGAAAGGAGAAAGAGGAGCGGGATTTGGCGGAATTTCATTAGTCGGTTTTTGCTCGTTTCGACGATAATTAGAACCGTTTGTCAAATACAAATTCCGACAAGGCCAAAGTTCTTAAACACGAGATTACAAGAATATTGAGTACTCATATGACCCATTTTCAAAACCGTTTACCCAATTTTCACAGAGTTGCCATTTTTCCCGATATGCCCTTATTTCGAAATAAAAGGTTTTTACACGGTTTAAACTATTTTTAAACATTTCGAAACTATCAAAATAAATACTTTACTTCAAAATATAATAGAATTATATTTCTTTGAATTATTTTTACTTCAAATACATTAATATTAAATTCAACTTGACTAATAAATTACTTCCGCAATATAATAACGGTCCGAAATTACGGGGTGTTACAATCACCCCTCCTTTTAAAAAGTTTCGTCCTCGAAACTTAGAGGAGAAATTATAGTAAACAACATCTTAATAATATAGTCATAAGAAAAGTATAGGTATCTTTCCAATGAAACGGTGATACTCTTGTTGATCAGACAAGAACATCCACACTTCATATCAAGATATAAAAACATTTCTACACCAATAAATGAGAAAACCCATTATTGGGACGTCTCCAATAACGAGATTTAACACTCATTAATGTTAAAATCATTAAATATCATAAAAGTATTTTCAAAATTCTAGTTCAAAGTTTTATTATGAGGGACAAATCAAAATACGAAATCATTCGCGATAAGTGCGAACTAGTTACTAGACATCTCTAATAACGGATCCTGACAACGAATCAACGCCAAAACAAAATGAAAGCGAAAGGTTAAATGCAGTTGTTATAGAAAAATGGTAAATCATTTTTCAAACTTTCCAAAAGTCAAGTTTTCCAAATCTAATACAAAGTTTAACAATGAATTGAAAAGTTAACTCACATTGGTCCGAACTTACACAAAACGAGAAATAGCTTAGGTATCAAATCGAACACTAAAGTTGAAAGAGAGTGAGGAATCATTTTCAAATGTTATAGAAAGAGGTCAATTTGTAGATTTAACTCCCAATTCAAAATATTGAACCAAAAGTTTACTCAAACTAGATGGAATCTATGCAAGATGGAAAACCACTCGGGAACGCGGAGTGCAACTCGCGATAGGGAACTCACAACCAACAGATCAGAAGGAACTGAACTCTTGAAGGTGGAATTTTTGGATGAAGTCAACAAAGATGTCAATGAACAAGACGCTTTACTCAGAAAGTCAAATGAGTTCCAAAAAGGCGAACCCAACGGAACAAGCCAGAATAGCAAGAATGACAATTGTCGGAGATCGGAATTAGGAAGATCGGTTCCTCGAGAAAGGTTCACTCAATTTCCAACCACAGAGTCATCCTACTAGGTCCTCCGAACATCAACAGGGAAACAACCAGAGGCCACACTAATCCAAAGAGCCATCAGAACCACTCAACGACAAGTCTACTTATAAGCTAATCTTTGAGACAATCATATCCTCTACAATTATAACTTAACAATTTCCCAATCAAAATGTTTCCACCAATATCCTCCACCGAACAAAATCAAAATCCAAAGTCGAAACTAGTAACAATATTATACCCTTACCAAGATTCAACATTCCCAAACGCATTCCTACTTGAAACCAACCCGCAAGCAACAAGTTGCACTATCCGATCCATAATTAGCACTAACTATAAGATAGATGGGTTCGTCACACAAATCATCTGGTCAGTTTACTCAAGATTCACTATCCTACTTCCCAACAATATTCCAATTCCAATAGAAAGATTCCTCAAAGAATTAAATATAAGGTCCAAACTTACAATAACATTCCACTAACTTAGCTATCAATCCCCAATACCGTAAAGTAAGGCTCAGATGACAAACGAACAATCCCCGAACGAACAATGCCTAAAACAAATCCAAAATAACCATAAGAATACTCCACCAAGGTAAACTAATCCCATTAGTCTCATCTTCAAATCGAAACCAAAGTGAGTCTTATACCACCAAATAACGCGAACCTCAAATCGCAAGGAGACTACAACATTGCCATCATAAGAATTCCATCAAAAATCTAGCTCTCATATTACATGGTCAAATACAGACACAAACTCCTACACCAATTCCCGACAAAAACCAAAATACAACAATCCTCAAATCACATCCCACTAACTCTGTAAACATGGTCAACAAGGTACCAACTATACTAAGTAGATAAGGAGTGATAACGGAATAGAGAAACGGTAAAATATTTTCGAAGGGTACATGAGCATGACAAGTTAGGAACTAGGGAGTCGGACCGTAAAGATAATGGTTGACAGAAATAAGAGGTACTCGAGTTAAGAAGATATCTCGGGCAAGAAGAAGATACGTAAACTTTGGCATAAATACAGGGTTCAACGAACGCTAAAGAGAAGGAGAGGAGAACAGAAGCGGCATAATGAAAGGATTACCGCTTAACCAAGCGCTCCTCAGAGCTTATGATCAAGGACGAAGGGAATTTAGACAACACTCAAAACGGTTCCAAAAACTTCCTAACAACAAAACTCATAACCACATCACTCCCAAGGGTTTCCTCAATCGCTCATGTTACCTCATCCTAATCTATTCCCTGAAACAAGGTACTCCACTATAAGTGTGATCTTATCTCTCCAAATCCTCAAACATACAGAAACAATTTCACAAGCCTAAGGTCAAGGCTTCCAACAAAGCTATATTCGTATCCAACTAGGGTCAATTATGGGTTCCTCAAATTTTCCCCAAGGTTCTCCTTTCAAAACAAGGTAGTAACATACCAACCCAAAATCTGAAAAATCAATAGGATCTCAAGTTTCTTTATCCTTTTACTTATTAAGGATTCCCAAAAGCGGAACTACACTCAGCTACAACATCATCACATCATCTCAAGTACCCAACGCGACCTCAAGGTCTATAAAACTATAGGGTTAACAAATTCTTCTCCATACTAAGTCTCTCTCAACTCAAGAACTCTCGAGAGCCAACTAATACCAGATCACATCACTAATCCATTATGGCCATCAACATCCCAAAGAGTATTCTTTCACATTTGACATCTTAAAACTTACTTACCATCAAATTCCTCAAGAAACAAGGGCTTAAATGTAATAACACTTTATCACCTCAAAATTCCTAAAACCATAAATTGAAACTATGTTCTTTAACCTAATAATTGGTGACAACCATACCTCAAGTAGTAATCAATACCACTCGCTAAAACCAACTAATAATCCCACATTTAACATTTCTCCCATGGTAACTTATACATTATCAAACCCTCATATCCAAAGTGATTATGGAAGCCAACCACAACCTCGACTACTCAGTCAATCCTATATCCTCAAATTCACCATTCAGTTTCATTCATTTAAAGTCAAGTACTAAGCACTAGTATCCCAAACATAAACAACAATGTCATGTTCCATAACCTTAGTAACCAATGCAACTCACACTTGGCACACAAAATCCACCAATCCAACGCACTCACTTTATCAAGGATCTATGGGTTTAAGAACTATCAAGTATGTCTCATCACACTACCTAAGTCTTTCCAACTTCAAATCCTCTCAAAACCAGGAAAGGGTCAAACACCAACAAACTCCTCAAAGATCAAATTTCCAACCAAGGTCAACATTCCTCAAAAGAAAGAGTACCATCAAAAGGCGTTAAGGGAGGATAAGCAAGGAACAAAGGACAAGTTAGAGAATATAAGAGTGACTTACAAGGAATAAGAAAAGAGGATTTAGAATAAGGAGTAGGCATTAAGAAGTAAAGAACGGGGCAAGGTACACAAAGAATGAGAAACATCTTCGAGGAAGTAGAAACATTCTTCAAAGTTGAACAAATCTTCAATCCTCAAAGAATAGGCACCAAATCTTGATCACCACATTGTTAAGCTCACAGTCATTGATCCAAGGACACAACACTCATTAAATGACAATCAACAAACATGTTAGAACCTACCAAAGAGCAATCACAAAGAGACTACAACATAAAATCCTAAATCTACCCATCCTACCCATCTCTCAAGTTTATTATTTTAAGGTCAAATTATTTATATTGGGGTGCACAAACGTGCGTCGGGAGCAACAAGCTCTGATACCAACTGTGACACCCTCATTTTTAGCGTAAAATAAACACGTAAAATTTTACGGAAAATCGACGGGATATGTTTGTAATTGGTTCAACCGGATAAAACCTGTAATTTTAAAAACTTTTCTAAACCAACCACAAACACTTCCAAATGAAGAGTGCCAAAACCTGCAAATACTAACACCCTAATTTACATAACATGCTAAAGTCGCGAGAATAAAGTGATACAAACCAAAATAAGAGAGGGAGACATATGTCCCTTCAAAATATAAACACAACCAAATGTTTAAAGGTTTACTACAAAATAGCCAAACTAAGTCCAAGGTTCTTTTGCTCACTAGCTCGTCCTGTGACCCCATCTAATCATCATCAACCCACAATCGCATTTTATACAAACACGAAAGCCACAATTCAGTGGGAGTAACTTCGAGTCCTCCCAGCCACGAAATGTCATATTTAATGTAACATGTAACGTAACATGTAAACCACATCACAAATAATCTAGATATCAAATATTCTAACAAGTGAACTCTAAACCCACCAAATTAAACTATCATGTGAAACATATAACAAGCGATAATCCAAACTTAATCAATTGTAACCGGCTTGCATCTCACCTATTACAATTCATAAAATCACCATACAAGAAAGGACAATATATCAAAGACAGGCATAAGTTCTTAGTACGGTCAATAGTCACTCTGTAACTCGAGTCTATACCACGAGGTAGGGAAGGTAATCGAACCGGTATCATGGCTCAGAGGTTCTATCAAAACATGGCCAAGACACAACACAACCCTAGCCTAAAATCTACACAGACCTAGACATGCGGATACACACCACCGCACCCAAGACCCACAATTTTTCTAAAACAAAGTGAGTACCCTAAGGAGTCCACCAAAGGGTTGGCTAGTACTTAAGCTGACCACTTACTATCAAAATAAGTAACGAGGTCATGCCCCAACTTGGATATAATCCCACCAAGTCGGAACACAGAGGCTATCAAGCGGTGAACATACACTCGTCAAAGACTATAATGGCCTATCTATGATGAAGGCCGAAATACTCACCTAGGACCTAAATAAAACCAATCTAGGTCCCATCTTGAATACTTTAGCCCGCACCACACAAGACAAGTAGGACACCCAATTAACCAAAAGAGAGGCAAAGAGTCCAAACTTGACAATATTAAAGGTTTCAAGGAATCTAGGGCCGTTTCTACAACATAAGAAACCATTCAAACCAACCAACAACATATGTGAAATAAAAACATAATAAATGGCCTAAACAAGAATAAGGCCAATTATCCAATTAACACAATAATTTCATCCAACCGAATTTTTACCCGCAACCCCACCGCGACAGTGCGGGTTCAATCGCGGTGACCAATCACACTATTGACTGACATCGATTCAGTCAAAGGGACCAAGGCTCAGTTTTCGGCATAATCATCCAAACATTACAATTATCGCTGTAAAATTTATTTTAAGCCTATTCCTTCCAATTTCATCTCAATACCTATCCTAACATGTGCAAACTACCAATATAAGCATAATTTTACCAACATCATTATATCCACTACTAACATTATTCATTTCATATGATTACCCATTTACTACTTATACTAAATATAACATTAATTAACCCGAAACGACGAACAACGCATGAAAAACCGCGAAACAAGCAACGGGCCGACCCGGGCCAACCCCAAGGCAGCCGTGGGCCTGCCTGGGCCTGCTGGGCCTAGTGGGCCGCCACCCCAAACCCTCCATTTCTCAATTTTTGTTCAGTTTAACATCGTCTGAAGCATCAATTAGTCATTCCCAATTCATTCCCATACTAATATGTGAACTTAAACATACAAAAGACATGAATTAGACATGAATTTAACCCATATTATCATGTGAAATAAACCACTCAATTAACAATCACAAAATCATACAAAAAGCAAAGAATGTGACATTTAATCGTCGAGTAACTCGAAATATGTTACCTTAAGCTAGAAAATGGCAAATAACCCTTGAGAAAACCCTAAAAACAGTAGCTACCCATCATCCTCTACTATATAGGAGTCCCCTATATCATCCTCATAATCTTCACCTATTAAAAACAACAAAAACACAACAATAATCACTAAAACCGAAATTATGCCCCAAAATCATCTTAAATCAACATAATGAAAACTGAAATTAAAACATACTAGGATGTAGATCTTGAAGAGAGGATTCCGAAAATATAAATTTTGCGAAAATCGGACTAGAAACGAAGAAATTATGATGAAATTACGATTGTAAGATTATCTTATTTTTTTTTGTGTGGATTTCGGTCAAGAAGCACAAAAGAAGAACAAAGGAAGTTCTAGGAAGGAATGGGAAGGAGGAAGAGGAGGTGTGCCGAGAAAGGAGAAAGAGGAGCGGGATTTGGCGGAATTTCATTAGTCGGTTTTGGCTCGTTTCGACGATAATTAGAACCGTTTGTCAAATACAAATTCCGACAAGGCCAAAGTTCTTAAACACGAGATTACAAGAAGATTGAGTACTCATATGACCCATTTCAAAAACCGTTTACCCAATTTTCACAGAGTTGCCATTTTTCCCGATATGCCCTTATTTCGAAATAAAAGGTTTTTACACGGTTTAAACTATTTTTAAACATTTCGAAACTATCAAAATAAATACTTTACTTCAAAATATAATAGAATTATATTTCTTTGAATTATTTTTACTTCAAATACATTAATATTAAATTCAACTTGACTAATAAATTACTTCCGCAATATAATAACGGTCCGAAATTACGGGGTGTTACACAAAGAGTCACAATGACTAATAAACAAGGACAAATGGTTCACACAACGAGTCACAAGGACTAATGAACAAGGACAAATGATTCACACGACGAGTCACAATGACTAACGAACTAGGACAAATGATTCACACAAAGAGTGACAATGACTAATAAATAAGGACAAATGGTTCACACAACGAGTCACAAGAACTAATGAACAAGGACAAACGATTCACACAACGAGTCACAATGATTAATAAACAAGGGCAAATGGTTCACACAACGAGTCACAAGAAATAATGAACAAGGACAAATGATTCACACAACGAGTCACAATGACTAATGTACTAGGACAAATGATTCACACAAAGAGTCATAATGACTAATGAACAAGGACAAATGATTCACACAACGGGTCACAATGAGTAATTAACTAGGATAAAGGATTTACACAAAGAGTCACAATAAATAATGACCAAGGACAAATGATTTACACAACGAGTCACAAAGAGTAATTAACTAGGACAAATGATTCACACAAAGAGTCATAATAACTAATGAACAAGGACAAATGGTTCACATAACGAGTCATAATGACTAATGAATAAAGACAAATGGTTCGCACAACGAGTCATAATGTGTAATTAAATAGGACAAATGATTCACACAAAGAGTCACAATAACTAATGAACAAGGACAAATGATTCACACAACGAGTCACAATGGCTAATGAACAAGAACAAATGATTCACACGACGAGTCACAATGACTAATGAACAAGGACAAATGATTCACACAAAGAGTCACAACGACTAATAAACAAGGACAAATGGTTCACACAGCGAGTCACAATGACTAATGAACTAGGACAAATGAATCACACAAAGAGTCACAATGACTAATAAACAAGGACAAATGGTTCACACAACGAGTCAAAAGGTCTAATGAACAAGGACAAATGATTCACACGACGAGTCACAATGACTAATGAACTAGGACAAATGATTCACACAAAGAGTCACAACGACTTATAAACAAGGACAAATGGTTCACACAACGAGTCACAATGACTAATGAACAAGGACAAATGATTCACACAACGAGTCACAATGAGTAATTAACTAGGATAAAGGATTCACACAAAGAGTCACAATAAATAATGACCAAGGACAAATGATTTACAAAACGAGTCATAATGAGTAGGACAAATGATTCACACAGAAACAGTCACAATGACTAATGAATAAGGACAAATGATTTACACAACGAGTCACAATGAGTAATTAATTAGGAAAAATGATTCACACAAAGAGTCTTTATAACTAATGAACAATGAAAAATGGTTCACACGAGTCACAAGGACTAATGAACAAGGATAAATGATTCACACAACGAGTCATAATGACTAATGAGTAAAGACAAATTATTCACACAACGAGTCACAATGACTAATGAACTAGGAAAAATGATTCACACGACAAGTCACAATGACTAATGAACTAGGACAAATGATTCACACAAAGAGTCACAATGACTAATAAACAAGGACAAATGGTTCACACAACGAGTCACAAGGACTAATGAACTAGGACAAATGATTTACACGACGAGTCACAATGACTAACGAACTAGGACAAATGATTCACACAAAGATTGACAATAACTAATAAATAAGGACAAATGGTTCAAACAACGAGTCACAAGGACTAATAAACAAGGACAAACAATTCACACAACGAGTCAGAATGATTAATAAAAAGGACAAATGGTTCACACAACGAGTCACAAGAACTAATGAACAAGGACAAATGATTCACACAACGAGTCACAATGACTAATGTACTAGGACAAATGATTCACACAAAGAGTCATAATGACTAATGAACAACGACAAATGATTCACACAACGGGTCACAATGAGTAATTAACTAGGATAAAGGATTTACACAAAGAGTCACAATAAATAATGACCAAGGACAAATGATTTACACAACGAGTCACAATGAGTAATTAACTAGGACAAATGATTCACACAAAGAGTCATAATAACTAATGAACAAGGACAAATGTTTCACATAACGAGTCATAATGACTAATGAATAAAGACAAATGGTTCGCACAACGAGTCATAATGTGTAATTAAATAGGACAAATGATTCACACAAAGAGTCACAATAACTAATGAACAAGGACAAATGATTCACATGACGAGTCACAATGACTAATGAACAAGGGCAAATGATTCACACAAAGATTCACAACGACTAATAAACAAGGACAAATGGTTCACACAACGAGTTACAAGGACTAATGAACAAGGACAAATGATTCACACGACGAGTCACAATGACTAATGAACTAGGACAAATGATTCACACAAAGAGTCACAATGACTAATAAAAAAGGACAAATGGTTCACACAACGAGTCAAAAGGACTAATGAACAAGGACAAATGATACACGACGAGTCACAATGACTAATGAACTAGGACAAATGATTCACACAACGAGTCACAATGAGTAATTAACTAGGATAAAGGATTAACACAAATAGTCACAATAAATAATGACCAAGGACAAATGGTTGACATAATGAGTCACAAGGACTAATGATTCACACAACGAGTCACAATGAGTAATTAACTAGGATAAAGGATTCACACAAAGAGTCAAAATAACTAATGACCGAGGACAAATGATTTACACAACGAGTCACAATAACTAATGAACTAGGACAAAAGATTCACACAACGAGTCACTAGGACTAATGAACAAGGACAAATGATTTACACAACGAGTCACAATGACTAATTAACTACGACAAATGATTCATAAAACGAGTCATAATACCTAATGAAAAAGGACAAATGATTCACAACGAGTCACAATGTGTAATTAACTAGGACAAATGATTCACACAAAGAGTCACAATAACTAATGAACAAGGACAAATGATTCAAACAACGAGTCACAATGGCTAATGAACAAGGACAAATGATTCACACGACGAGTCACAATGGCTAATGAACTAAGACCAATGATTCACACAAAGAGTCACAACGACTAATAAACAAGGACAAATGGTTCACACAACGAGTCACAAGGACTAATAAACTAGGACAAATCATTCACACGACGAGTCACAATGACTAACGAACTAGGACAAATGATTCACACAAAGAGTGACAATGACTAATAAATAATGACAAATGGTTCACACAACGAGTCACAAGGACTAATGAACAAGGACAAACGATTCTCACAACGAGTCACAATGACTAATAAACAAGGATAAATGGTTCACACAACGAGTCACAAGAACTAATGAACAAGGACAAATGATTCACACAACGAGTCACAATGACTAATGTACTAGGACAAATGATTCACACAAAGAGTCACAACGACTAATAAACAAGGACAAATGGTTCACACAACGAGTCACAAGGACTAATGACTAAGGACAAATGGTTCACACAACGAGTCACAATGACTAATGTACTAGGACAATTGATTCACACAAAGAGTCACAATGACTAATGAACAAGGACAAATAATTCACACAACGAGTCACAAAGAGTAATTAACTAGGATAAAGGATTCACACAAAGAGTCACAATAAATAATGACCAAGGACAAATGGTTCACATAATGAGTCACAAGGACTAATGATTCACACAACGAGTCACAATGAGTAATTAAATAGGATAAAGGATTCACACAAAGAGTCACAATAAATAATGACCAAGGACAAATGATTTACACAACGAGTCACAATGAGTAGGACAAATGATTCACACAAAGAGTCACAATGTCTAATGAACAAGGACAAATGATTCACACAACGAGTCACAATGACTAATGTATTAGGACAAATGATTCACACATAGAGTCACAATGACTAATGAACAAGGACAAATCATTCACACAACGAGTCATAATGAGTAATTAACTAGGATAAAGGATTCACACAAAGAGTCACAATAAATAAAGACCAAGGACAAATGATTTACACAACTAGTCACAATGAGTAGGACAAATGATTCACACAAAGAGTCACAATGACTAATGAACAAGGACAAATGATTCACACAACGAGTCACAATGACTAATGTATTAGGACAAATGATTCACACAAAGAGTCACAATGACTAATGAACAAGGACAAATGATTCACACAACGAGTCATAATGAGTAATTAACTAGGATAAAGGAATCACACAAAGAGTCACAATAAATAATGACCAAGGACAAATGATTTACATAACGAGTCACAATGAGTAATTAACTAGGTCAAATGATTCACACAAAGAGTCATAATAACTAATGAACCAGGACAAATGGTTCACATAACGAGTCACAAGGACTAATGAACAAGGACAAATGATTCACACAACGAGTCATAATGACTAATGAATAAGGACAAATGGTTCGCACAACGAGTCACAATGACTAATAACCAAGGACAAATTATTCACACAACGAGTCATAATGACTAATGTACTAGGACAAATGATTCACACAAAGAGTCACAATGACTAATCAACAAGGACAAATGATTCACACAACGAGTCACAATGATTAATTAACTAGGATAAAGGATTCACACAAAGAGTCACAATAAATAATGACCAAGGACAAATGATTTACAAAACGAGTCATAATGAGTAGGACAAATGATTCACACAAAAAGAGTCACAATGACTAATGAACAAGGACAAATGATTTACACAACGAGTCACAATGAGTAATTAAGTAGGACAAATGATTCACACAAAAAGTCTTTATAACTAATGAACAATGACAAATGGTTCACACGAGTCACAAGGACTAATAAACAAGGACAAATGATTCACACAACGAGAATGACTAATGAGTAAAGACAAATGATTCACACAACGAGTCACAATGACTAATGAATTAGGACAAATGATTCACACGACGAGTCACAATGACTAATGAACTAGGACAAATGATTCACACAATGAGTCACAATGACTAATAAACCCCAATGGTTCACACAACGAGTCACAAGGACTAATGAACTAGGACAAATGATTCACACAACGAGTCACAATGACTAATGTAACAAGTCACAAGGACTAATGAACAAGGACAAATGATTCACACAACGAGTCATAATGACTAATGAACAAGGACAAATGATTCACACAACGAATCACAATGGCTAATGAACAAGGACAAATGATTCACATGACGAGTCACAATGACTAATGAACTAGGACAAATGATTCACACAAAGAGTCACAACGACTAATAAACACGGACAAATGGTTCACACAACGAGTCACAAGGACTAATGAACAAGGAGTAATGATTCACACGAAGAGTCACAATGACTAATGAACTAGGACAAATGATTCACACACAGAGTCACAATGACTAATAAACAAGGACAAATGGTTCACACAACGAGTCACAAGGACTAATGAACTAGGACAAATGATTCACACAAAGAGGCACAACGACAAATGAATAAAGACAAATGGTTCGCACAACGAGTCATAATGTGTAATTAACTAGGAAAAATGATTCACACAAAGAGTCACAATAACTAATGAACAAGGACAAATGATTCACACAACGAGTCGCAATGGCTAATGAACAAGGACAAATGGTTCACATAAAAAGTCACAAGGACTAATGAACAAGGACAAATGATTCACACAACGAGTCATAATGACTAATGAATAAAGACAAATGGTTCGCACAACGAGTCATAATGTGTAATTAACTTAGACAAATGATTCACACAAAGAGTCACAATAACTAATGAACAAGGACAAATGATTCACACAACGAGTCACAATGGCTAATGAACAAGGACAAATGATTCACATGACGAGTCACAATGACTAATGAACTAGGACAAATGATTCACACAAAGAGTCACAACGACTAATAAACAAGGACAAATGGTTCACACAACGAGTCACAAGGACTAATGAACAAGGACAAATGATTCACACGAAGAGTCACAATGACTAATGAACTAGGACAAATGATTCACACACAGAGTCACAATGACTAATGAACAAGGAGTAATGAACAAGGAGTAATGATTCACACGAAGAGTCACAATGACTAATGAACTAGGACAAATGATTCACACACAGAGTCACAATGACTAATAAACAAGGACAAATGGTTCACACAACGAGTCACAAGGACTAATGAACTAGGACAAATGATTCACACAAAGAGGCACAACGACAAATGAATAAAGACAAATGGTTCGCACAACGAGTCATAATGTGTAATTAACTAGGAAAAATGATTCACACAAAGAGTCACAATAACTAATGAACAAGGACAAATGATTCACACAACGAGTCGCAATGGCTAATGAACAAGGACAAATGATTCACAAGACGAGTCACAATGACTAATGAACTAGGACAAATGATTCACACAAAGAGTCACAACGACTAATAAACAAGGACAAATGGTTCACACAACGATCACAAGGACTAATGAACAAGGACAAATGATTCACACAACGAGTCACAATGACTAATGTACTAGGACAAATGATTCACACAAAGAGTCACAATGACTAATGAACAAGGACAAATGATTCACACAACGAGTCACAATGAGTAATTAACTAGGATAAAGGATTCACACAAAGAGTCACAATAAATAATGACCAAGGACAAATGATTTACAAAACGAGTCATAATGAGTAGGACAAATGATTCACACAAAAAGAGTCACAATGACTAATGAACAAGGACAAATGATTTACACAACGAGTCACAATGAGTAATTAACTAGGACAAATGATTCACACAAAGAGTCTTTATAACTAATGAACGATGACAAATGGTTCACACGAGTCACAAGGACTAATGAACAAGGACAAATGATTCACACAACAAGTCATAATGACTAATGAGTAAAGACAAATGATTCACACAACGAGTCACAATGACTAATGAACTAGGACAAATGATTCACACGACAAGTCACAATGACTAATGAACTAGGACAAATGATTCACACAAAGAGTCACAATGACTAATAAACAAGGACAAATGGTTCACACAACGAGTCACAAGGACTAATGAACTAGGACAAATGATTCACACGACGAGTCACAATGACTAACGAACTAGGACAAATGATTCACACAAAGAGTGACAATGACTAATAAATAAGGACAAATGGTTCACATAACGAGTCACAAGGACTAATGAACAAGGACAAACGATTCACACAACGAGTCACAATGATTAATAAACAAGGACAAATGGTTCACACAACGAGTCACAAGAACTAATGAACAAGGACAAATGATTCACACAACAAGTCACAATGACAAATGTACTAGGACAAATGATTCACACAAAGAGTCATAATGACTAATGAACAAGGACAAATAATTCACACAACGGGTCACAATGAGTAATTAACTAGGATAAAGGATTTACACAAAGAGTCACAATAAATAATGACCAAGGACAAATGATTTACACAACGAGTCACAATGAATAATTAACTAGGACAAATGATTCACACAAAGAGTCATAATAACTAATGAACAAGGACAAATGGTTCACATAACGACTCATAATGACTAATGAATAAAGACAAATGGTTCGCACAACGAGTCATAATGTGTAATTAAATAGGACAAATGATTCACACAAAGAGTCACAATAACTAATGAACAAGGACAAATGATTCACACAACGAGTCACAATGCCTAATGAACAAGGACAAATGATTCACATGACGAGTCACAATGACTAATGAACAAGGACAAATGATTCACACAAAGAGTCACAACGACTAATCAACATGGACAAATGGTTCACACAATGAGTCACAAGAACTAATGAACAAGGACAAATGATTCACACGACGAGTCACAATGACTAATGAACTAGGACAAATAATTCACACAAAGAGTCACAATGACTAATAAACAAGGACAAATGGTTCACACAACGAGTCAAAAGGACTAATGAATAAGGACAAATGATTCACACGACGAGTCACAATGACTAATGAACTTGGACAAATGATTCACACAAAGAGTCACAACGACTAATAAACAAGGACAAATGGTTCACACAACGAGTCACAAGGACTAATGAACAAGGACAAATGGACACAACGAGTCACAATGACTAATGTACTAGGACAAATGATTCACACAAAGAGTCACAATGACTAATGAACAAGGACAAATGATTCACACAACGAGTACCAATGAGTAATTAACTAGGATAAAGGATTCACACAAAGAGTCACAATAACTAATGACCAAGGACAAATGATTTACACAACGAGTCACAATAACTAATGAACTAGGACAAATGATTCACACAACGAGTCACTAGGACTAATGAAAAAGGACAAATGATTCACAACGAGTCACAATATGAAATTAACTAGGACAAATGATTCACACAAAGAGTCACAATAACTAATGAACAAGGACAAATGATTCAAACAACGAGTCACAATGGCTAATGAACAAGGACAAATGATTCACACGACGAGTCACAATGGCTAATGAACTAAGACAAATGATTCATACAAAGAGTCACAATTACTAATAAACAAAAACAAATGGTTCACACAACGAGTCACATGGACTAATGAACAATGACAAATGATTCACATGACGAGTCACAATGACTAATGAACTAGGACAAATGATTCACACAAAGAGTCACAATGACTAATAAACAAGGACAAATGGTTCACACAACGAGTCACAAGGAGTAATGAACAAGGACGAATGATTCACACGACGAGTCACAATGACTAATGAACTAGGACAAATGATTCACACAAAGAGTCACAACGACTAATGAATAAAGAAAAATGGTTCGCACAACGAGTCATAATGTGTAATTAACTAGGACAAATGATTCACACAAAGAGTCAGAATAACTAATGAACAAGGACAAATGATTCACACAACGAGTCGCAATGGCTAATGAACAAGGACAAATGATTCACAAGACGAGTCACAATGACTAATGAACTAGGACAAATGATTCACACAAAGAGTCACAACGACTAATAAACAAGGACAAATGGTTCACACAACGAGTCACAAGGACTAATGAACAAGGACAAATGATTCACACAACGAGTCACAATGACTAATGTACTAGGACAAATGATTCACACAAAGAGTCACAATGACTAATGAACAAGGACAAATGATTCACACAACGAGTCACAATGAGTAATTAACTAGGATAAAGGATTCACACAAAGAGTCACAATAAATAATGACCAAGGACAAATGATTTACAAAACGAGTCATAATGAGTAGGACAAATGATTCACACAAAAAGAGTCACAATGACTAATGAACAAGGACAAATGATTTACACAACGAGTCACAATGAGTAATTAACTAGGACAAATGATTCACACAAAGAGTCTTTATAACTAATGAACGATGACAAATGGTTCACACGAGTCACAAGGACTAATGAACAAGGACAAATGATTCACACAACAAGTCATAATGACTAATGAGTAAAGACAAATGATTCACACAACGAGTCACAATGACTAATGAACTAGGACAAATGATTCACACGACAAGTCACAATGACTAATGAACTAGGACAAATGATTCACACAAAGAGTCACAATGACTAATAAACAAGGACAAATGGTTCACACAACGAGTCACAAGGACTAATGAACTAGGACAAATGATTCACACGACGAGTCACAATGACTAACGAACTAGGACAAATGATTCACACAAAGAGTGACAATGACTAATAAATAAGGACAAATGGTTCACATAACGAGTCACAAGGACTAATGAACAAGGACAAACGATTCACACAACGAGTCACAATGATTAATAAACAAGGACAAATGGTTCACACAACGAGTCACAAGAACTAATGAACAAGGACAAATGATTCACACAACGAGTCACAATGACAAATGTACTAGGACAAATGATTCACACAAAGAGTCATAATGACTAATGAACAAGGACAAATAATTCACACAACGGGTCACAATGAGTAATTAACTAGGATAAAGGATTTACACAAAGAGTCACAATAAATAATGACCAAGGACAAATGATTTACACAACGAGTCACAATGAATAATTAACTAGGACAAATGATTCACACAAAGAGTCATAATAACTAATGAACAAGGACAAATGGTTCACATAACGACTCATAATGACTAATGAATAAAGACAAATGGTTCGCACAACGAGTCATAATGTGTAATTAAATAGGACAAATGATTCACACAAAGAGTCACAATAACTAATGAACAAGGACAAATGATTCACACAACGAGTCACAATGCCTAATGAACAAGGACAAATGATTCACATGACGAGTCACAATGACTAATGAACAAGGACAAATGATTCACACAAAGAGTCACAACGACTAATCAACATGGACAAATGGTTCACACAATGAGTCACAAGAACTAATGAACAAGGACAAATGATTCACACGACGAGTCACAATGACTAATGAACTAGGACAAATAATTCACACAAAGAGTCACAATGACTAATAAACAAGGACAAATGGTTCACACAACGAGTCAAAAGGACTAATGAATAAGGACAAATGATTCACACGACGAGTCACAATGACTAATGAACTTGGACAAATGATTCACACAAAGAGTCACAACGACTAATAAACAAGGACAAATGGTTCACACAACGAGTCACAAGGACTAATGAACAAGGACAAATGGACACAACGAGTCACAATGACTAATGTACTAGGACAAATGATTCACACAAAGAGTCACAATGACTAATGAACAAGGACAAATGATTCACACAACGAGTACCAATGAGTAATTAACTAGGATAAAGGATTCACACAAAGAGTCACAATAACTAATGACCAAGGACAAATGATTTACACAACGAGTCACAATAACTAATGAACTAGGACAAATGATTCACACAACGAGTCACTAGGACTAATGAAAAAGGACAAATGATTCACAACGAGTCACAATGTGAAATTAACTAGGACAAATGATTCACACAAAGAGTCACAATAACTAATGAACAAGGACAAATGATTCAAACAACGAGTCACAATGGCTAATGAACAAGGACAAATGATTCACACGACGAGTCACAATGGCTAATGAACTAAGACAAATGATTCATACAAAGAGTCACAATTACTAATAAACAAAAACAAATGGTTCACACAACGAGTCACATGGACTAATGAACAATGACAAATGATTCACACGACGAGTCACAATGACTAATGAACTAGGACAAATGATTCACACAAAGAGTCACAATGACTAATAAACAAGGACAAATGGTTCACACAACGAGTCACAAGGAGTAATGAACAAGGACGAATGATTCACACGACGAGTCACAATGACTAATGAACTAGGACAAATGATTCACACAAAGAGTCACAACGACTAATAAACAAGGGCAAATGGTTCACACAACGAGTCACAAGGACTAATGAACAAGGACAAATGATTCACACAACGAGTCACAATGACTAATGAACAAGGACAAATGATTCACACAACGAGTCACAATGAGTAATTAACTAGGATAGAGGATTCACACAAAGAGTCACAATAAATAATGACCAACGACAAATGGTTCACATAATGAGTCACAAGGACTAATGATTCACACAACGAGTCACAATGAGTAATTAACTAGGATAAAGGATTCACAAAAAGAGTCACAATAAATAATGACTAAGGCCAAATGATTTACACAATGAGTAGGACAAATGATTCACACAAATAGTCACAATGACTAATGAACAAGGACAAATGATTCACACAACGAGTTATAATGACTAATGTATTAGGACAAATGATTCACACAAAGAGTCACAATGACTAATGAACAAGGACAAATGATTCACACAACGAGTCACAATGAGTAATTAACTAGGATAAAGGATTCACACAAAGACTCACAATAAATAATGACCAAGGACAAATGATTTACACAACGAGTCACAATGAATAATTAACTAGGACAAATGATTCACACAAAGAGTCATAATAACTAATGAACAAGGACAAATGGTTCACATAACGATTCATAATGACTAATGAATAAAGACAAATGGTTCGCACAACGAGTCATAATGTGTAATTAAATAGGACAAATGATTCACACAAAGAGTCACAATAACTAATGAACAAGGACAAATGATTCACACAACGAGTCACAATGGCTAATGAACAAGGACAAATGATTCACATGACGAGTCACAATGACTAATGAACAAGGACAAATGATTCACACAAAGAGTCACAACGACTAATCAACATGGACAAATGGTTCACACAATGAGTCACAAGGACTAATGAACAAGGACAAATGATTCACACGACGAGTCACAATGACTAATGAACTAGGACAAATAATTCACACAAAGAGTCACAATGACTAATAAACAAGGACAAATGGTTCACACAACGAGTCAAAAGGACAAATGAATAAGGACAAATGATTCACACGACGAGTCACAATGACTAATGAACTTGGACAAATGATTCACACAAAGAGTCACAAGGACTAATAAACAAGGACAAATGGTTCACAGAACGAGTCACAAGGACTAATGAACAAGGACAAATGGACACAACGAGTCACAATGACTAATGTACTAGGACAAATGATTCACATAAAGAGTCACAATGACTAATGAACAAGGACAAATGATTCACACAACGAGTACCAATGAGTAATTAACTAGGATAAAGGATTCACACAAAGAGTCACAATAACTAATGACCAAGGACAAATGATTTACACAACGAGTCACAATAACTAATGAACTAGGACAAATGATTCACACAACGAGTCACTAGGACTAATGAAAAAGGACAAATGATTCACAACGAGTCACAATGTAAAATTAACTAGGACAAATGATTCACACAAAGAGTCACAATAACTAATGAACAAGGACAAATGATTCAAACAACGAGTCACAATGGCTAATGAACAAGGACAAATGATTCACACGACGAGTCACAATGGCTAATGAACTAGGACAAATGATTCATACAAAGAGTCACAATTACTAATAAACAAGGACAAATGGTTCACACAACGAGTCACATGGACTAATGAACAAGGACAAATGATTCACACGATGAGTCACAATGACTAATGAACTAGGACAAATGATTCACACAAAGAGTCACAATGACTAATAAACAAGGACAAATGGTTCACAGAACGAGTCACAAGGACTAATGAACAAGGACGAATGATTCACACGACGAGTCACAATGACTAATGAACTAGGACAAATGATTCACATAAAGAGTCACAATGACTAATGAACAAGGACAAATGATTCACACAACGAGTACCAATGAGTAATTAACTAGGATAAAGGATTCACACAAAGAGTCACAATAACTAATGACCAAGGACAAATGATTTACACAACGAGTCACAATAACTAATGAACTAGGACAAATGATTCACACAACGAGTCACTAGGACTAATGAAAAAGGACAAATGATTCACAACGAGTCACAATGTAAAATTAACTAGGACAAATGATTCACACAAAGAGTCACAATAACTAATGAACAAGGACAAATGATTCAAACAACGAGTCACAATGGCTAATGAACAAGGACAAATGATTCACACGACGAGTCACAATGGCTAATGAACTAGGACAAATGATTCATACAAAGAGTCACAATTACTAATAAACAAGGACAAATGGTTCACACAACGAGTCACATGGACTAATGAACAAGGACAAATGATTCACACGATGAGTCACAATGACTAATGAACTAGGACAAATGATTCACACAAAGAGTCACAATGACTAATAAACAAGGACAAATGGTTCACACAACGAGTCACAAGGACTAATGAACAAGGACGAATGATTCACACGACGAGTCACAATGACTAATGAACTAGGACAAATGATTCACACAAAGAGTCACAAGGACTAATAAACAAGGACAAATGGTTCACACAACGAGTCACAAGGACTAAAGAACAAGGACAAATGATTCACACAACGAGTCACAATGACTAATGAACAAGGACAAATGATTCACACAACGAGTCACAATGAGTAATTAACTAGGATAAAGGATTCACACAAAGAGTCACAATAAATAATGACCAACGACAAATGGTTCACATAATGAGTCACAAGGACTAATGATTCACACAACGAGTCACAATGAGTAATTAACTAGGATAAAGGATTCACAGAAAGAGTCACAATAAATAATGACTAAGGCCAAATGATTTACACAATGAGTAGGACAAATGATTCACACAAATAGTCACAATGACTAATGAACAAGGACAAATGATTCACACAACGAGTTATAATGACTAATGTATTAGGACAAATGATTCACACAAAGAGTCACAATGACTAATGAACAAGGACAAATGATTCACACAACGAGTCACAATGAGTAATTAACTAGGATAAAGGATTCACACAAAGAGTCACAATAAATAATGACCAAGGACAAATGATTTACACAACGAGTCACAATGAATAATTAACTAGGACAAATGATTCACACAAAGAGTCATAATAACTAATGAACAAGGACAAATGGTTCACATAACGATTCATAATGACTAATGAATAAAGACAAATGGTTCGCACAACGAGTCATAATGTGTAATTAAATAGGACAAATGATTCACACAAAGAGTCACAATAACTAATGAACAAGGACAAATGATTCACACAACGAGTCACAATGGCTAATGAACAAGGACAAATGATTCACATGACGAGTCACAATGACTAATGAACAAGGACAAATGATTCACACAAAGAGTCACAACGACTAATCAACATGGACAAATGGTTCACACAATGAGTCACAAGGACTAATGAACAATGACAAATGATTCACACGACGAGTCACAATGACTAATGAACTAGGACAAATAATTCACACAAAGAGTCACAATGACTAATAAACAAGGACAAATGGTTCACACAACGAGTCAAAAGGACAAATGAATAAGGACAAATGATTCACACGACGAGTCACAATGACTAATGAACTTGGACAAATGATTCACACAAAGAGTCACAAGGACTAATAAACAAGGACAAATGGTTCACAGAACGAGTCACAAGGACTAATGAACAAGGACAAATGGACACAACGAGTCACAATGACTAATGTACTAGGACAAATGATTCACATAAAGAGTCACAATGACTAATGAACAAGGACAAATGATTCACACAACGAGTACCAATGAGTAATTAACTAGGATAAAGGATTCACACAAAGAGTCACAATAACTAATGACCAAGGACAAATGATTTACACAACGAGTCACAATAACTAATGAACTAGGACAAATGATTCACACAACGAGTCACTAGGACTAATGAAAAAGGACAAATGATTCACAACGAGTCACAATGTAAAATTAACTAGGACAAATGATTCACACAAAGAGTCACAATAACTAATGAACAAGGACAAATGATTCAAACAACGAGTCACAATGGCTAATGAACAAGGACAAATGATTCACACGACGAGTCACAATGGCTAATGAACTAGGACAAATGATTCATACAAAGAGTCACAATTACTAATAAACAAGGACAAATGGTTCACACAACGAGTCACATGGACTAATGAACAAGGACAAATGATTCACACGATGAGTCACAATGACTAATGAACTAGGACAAATGATTCACACAAAGAGTCACAATGACTAATAAACAAGGACAAATGGTTCACACAACGAGTCACAAGGACTAATGAACAAGGACGAATGATTCACACGACGAGTCACAATGACTAATGAACTAGGACAAATGATTCACACAAAGAGTCACAAGGACTAATAAACAAGGACAAATGGTTCACACAACGAGTCACAAGGACTAAAGAACAAGGACAAATGATTCACACAACGAGTCACAATGACTAATGAACAAGGACAAATGATTCACACAACGAGTCACAATGAGTAATTAACTAGGATAAAGGATTCACACAAAGAGTCACAATAAATAATGACCAACGACAAATGGTTCACATAATGAGTCACAAGGACTAATGATTCACACAACGAGTCACAATGAGTAATTAACTAGGATAAAGGATTCACAGAAAGAGTCACAATAAATAATGACTAAGGCCAAATGATTTACACAACGAGTCACAATGAGTAGGACAAATGATTCACACAAAGAGTCACAATGACTAATGAACAAGGACAAATGATTCACACAACGAGTCATAATGACTAATGTATTAGGACAAATGATTCACACAAAGAGTCACAATGACTAATGAACAAGGACAAATGATTCACACAACGAGTCACAATGAGTAATTAACTAGGATAAAGGATTCACACAAAGAGTCACAATAAATAATGACCAAGGACAAATGATTTACACAATGAGTCACAATGAGTAATTAACTAGGACAAATGATTCACACAAAGAGTCATAATAACTAATGAACAAGGACAAATGGTTCACATAACGAGTCACAAGGACTAATGAACAAGGACAAATGATTCACACAACGAGTCATAATGACTAATGAATAAAGACAAATGGTTCGCACAACGAGTCACAATGACTAATAACCAAGGACAAATGGTTCACATAACGAGTCACAAGGACTAATGAACAAGGACAAATGATTCACACAATGAGTCATAATGACTAATGAATAAAGACAAATGGTTCGCACAACGAGTCATAATGTGTAATTAACTAGGACAAATGATTCACACAAAGAGTCACAATAACTAATGAACAAGGGCAAATGTTTCACACAACGAGTCACAATGGCTAATGAACAAGGACAATTGATTCACACGACGAGTCACAATGACTAATGAACTAGGACAAATGATTCACACGAAGAGTCACAACGACCAATAAACAAGGACAAATGGTTCACACAACGAGTCACAAGGACTAAAGAACAAGGACAAATGATTCACACAACGAGTTACAATGAGTAATTAAATAGGATAAAAGATTCACACAAAGTGTCACAATAACTAATGAACAAGGACAAATGATTCACACAACGAGTCACAATGGCTAATGAACAAGGACAAATGATTCACACGACGAGTCACAATGACTAATGAACTAGGACAAATTATTCACACAAAGAGTCACAACGACTAATAAACAAGGACAAATGGTTCACATAACAAGTCACAAGGACTAATGAACAAGGACAAATGGTTCACACAACGAGTCACAAGTACTAATGAACAAGGACAAATGATTCACACAACGAGTCACAATGACTAATGAACAAGGACAAATGATTCACACAACGAGTCACAATGAGTAATTAACTAGGATAAAGGATTCACACAAAGAGTCACAATAAATAATGACCAAGGACAAATGGTTCACATAATGAGTCACAAGGACTAATGATTCACACAACGAGTCACAATGAGTAATTAACTAGGATAAAGGATTCACAGAAAGAGTCACAATAAATAATGACTAAGGCCAAATGATTTACACAACGAGTCACAATGAGTAGGACAAATGATTCACACAAAGAGTCACAATGACTAATGAACAAGGACAAATGATTCACACAACGAGTCACAATGAGTAATTAACTAGGACAAATGATTCACACAAAGAGTCACAATGACTAATGAACAAGGACAAATGATTCACACAACGAGTTACAATGAGTAATTAAATAGGATAAAAGATTCACACAAAGAGTCACAATAACTAATGAACAAGTACAAATGATTCACACAACGAGTCACAATGGCTAATGAACAAGGACAAATGATTCACACGACGAGTCGCAATGACTAATGAACTAGGACAAATGATTCACACAAAGAGTCACAACGACTAATAAACAAGGACAAATGGTTCACATAACAAGTCACAAGGACTAATGAACAAGGACAAATGATTCACACAACGAGTCATAATGACTAATGAATAAAGACAAATGGTTCGCACAACGAGTCATAATGTGTAATTAACTAGGACAAATGATTCACACAAAGAGTCACAATAACTAATGAACAAGGACAAATGATTCACACAACGAGTCACAATGGCTAATAAACAATGACAAATGATTCACACGACGAGTCACAATGACTAATGAATTAGGACAAATGATTCACACAAAGAGTCACAACGACTAATAAACAAGGACAAATGGTTCACGCAACGAGTCACATGGACTAATGAAGAAGGACGAATGATTCACACGACGAGTCACAATGACTAATGAACTAGGACAAATGATTCACACAAAGAGTCACAATGACTAATAAACAAGGACAAATGGTTCACATAACGAGTCACAAGGACTAATGAACAAGGATTAATGATTCACACAACGAGTCATAATGACTAATGAATTAGGACAAATGATTCACACGAAGAGTCACAACGACCAATAAACAAGGACAAATGGTTCACACAACGAGTCACAAGGACTAAAGAACAAGGACAAATGATTCACACAACGAGTCACAATGACTAATATACTAGGACAAATGATTCACACAAAGAGTAACAATGACAAATGACCAAGGACAAATGATTCACACAACGAGTCACAATGAGTAATTAAATAGGATAAAGGATTCACACAAAGAGTCACAATAACTAATGAACAAGGACAAATGATTCACACAACGTGTCACAATGGCTAATGAAGAAGGACAAATGGTTCACACAACGAGTCACAATGACTAATGAAGAAGGACATATGATTCACACAACGAGTCACAATGGCTAATGAACAAGGACAAATGGTTCACGCAACGAGTCACATGGACTAATGAACAAGGACAAATGATTCACACGACGAGTCACAATGACTAATGAACTAGGACAAATGATTCACACAAAGAGTCACAATGACTAATAAACAAGGACAAATGGTTCACATAACGAGTCACAAGGACTAATGAAAAAGGACAAATGATTCACACAACGAGTCATAATGACTAATGAACTAGGACAAATGATTCACACGAAGAGTCACAACGACCAATAAACAAGGACAAATGGTTCACACAACTAGTCACAAGGACTAAAGAACAAGGACAAATGATTCACACAACCAGTCACAATGACTAATGTACTAGGACAAATGATTCACACAAAAAGTCACAATGACTAATGAACAAGGACAAATGATTCACTCAACGAGTCACAATGAGTAATTAACTAGGATAAAGGATTCACACAAAGAGTCACAATAACTAATGACCAAGGACAAATGATTTACAAAACGAGTCACAATAACTAATGAACTAGGACAAATGATTCACACAACGAGTCACTAGGACTAATGAAAAAGGACAAATGATTCACAACGAGTCACAATGTGAAATTAACTAGGACAAATGATTCACACAAAGAGTCACAATAACTAATGAACAAGGACAAATGATTCAAACAACGAGTCACAATGGCTAATGAACAAGGACAAATGATTCACACGACGAGTCACAATGGCTAATGAACTAGGACAAATGATTCATACAAAGAGTCACAATTACTAATAAACAAGGACAAATGGTTCACACAACGAGTCACATGGACTAATGAACAAGGACAAATGATTCACACGACGAGTCACAATGACTAATGAACTAGGACAAATGATTCACACAAAGAGTCACAATGACTAATAAAAAAGGACAAATGGTTCACACAACGAGTCACAAGGACTAATGAACAAGGACGAATGATTCACACGACGAGTCACAATGACTAATGAACTAGGACAAATGATTCACACAAAGAGTCACAAGGACTAATAAACAAGGACAAATGGTTCACACAACGTGTCACAAGGACTAATGAACAAGGACAAATGATTCACACAACGAGTCACAATGACTAATGAACAAGGACAAATGATTCACACAACGAGTCACAATGACTAATGAACAAGGACAAATGATTCACACAACGAGTCACAATGAGTAATTAACTAGGATAAAGGATTCACACAAAGAGTCACAATAAATAATGACCAACGACAAATGGTTCACATAATGAGTCACAAGGACTAATGATTCACACAACGAGTCACAATGAGTAATTAACTAGGATAAAGGATTCACAGAAAGAGTCACAATAAATAATGACTAAGGCCAAATGATTTACACAACGAGTCACAATGAGTAGGACAAATGATTCACACAAAGAGTCACAATGACTAATGAACAAGGACAAATGATTCACACAACGAGTCATAATGACTAATGTATTAGGACAAATGATTCACACAAAGAGTCACAATGACTAATGAACAAGGACAAATGATTCACACAACGAGACACAATGAGTAATTAACTAGGATAAAGGATTCACACAAAGAGTCACAATAAATAATGACCAAGGACAAATGATTTACACAATGAGTCACAATGAGTAATTAACTAGGACAAATGATTCACACAAAGAGTCATAATAACTAATGAACAAGGACAAATGGTTCACATAACGAGTCACAAGGACTAATGAACAAGGACAAATGATTCACACAACGAGTCATAATGACTAATGAATAAAGACAAATAGTTCGCACAACGAGTCATAATGTGTAATTAAGTAGGACAAATGATTCACACAAAGAGTCACAATAACTAATGAACAAGGGCAAATGATTCACAAAACGAGTCACAATGGCTAATGAACAAGGACAAATGATTCACACGACGAGTCACAATGACTAATGAACTAGGACAAATGATTCACACGAAGAGTCACAACGACCAATAAACAAGGACAAATGGTTCACACAACGAGTCACAAGGACTAAAGAAAAAGGACAAATGATTCACACAACGAGTCACAATGACTAATGTACTAGGACAAATGATTCACACAAAGAGTCACAATGACTAATGAACAAGGACAAATGATTCACACAACGAGTTACAATGAGTAATTAAATAGGATAAAAGATTCACACAAAGAGTTACAATAACTAACGAACAAGTACAAATGATTCACACAACGAGTCACAATGGCTAATGAACAAGGACAAATGATTCACTCGACGAGTCGCAATGACTAATGAACTAGGACAAATGATTCACACAAAGAGTCACAACGACTAATAAACAAGGACAAATGGTTCACATAACAAGTCGCAAGGACTAATGAACAAGGACAAATGATTCACACAACGAGTCATAATGACTAATGAATAAAGACAAATGGTTCGCACAACGAGTCATAATGTGTAATTAACTAGGACAAATGATTCACACAAAGAGTCACAATAACTAATGAACAAGGAGAAATGATTCACACAACGAGTCAGAATGGCTAATGAACAATGACAAATGATTCACACGACGAGTCACAATGACTAATGAATTAGGACAAATGATTCACACAAAGAGTCACAACGACTAATAAACAAGGACAAATGGTTCACGCAACGAGTCACATGGACTAATGAAGAAGGACGAATGATTCACACGACGAGTCACAATGACTAATGAACTAGGACAAATGATTCACACAAAGAGTCACAATGACTAATAAACAAGGACAAATGGTTCACATAACGAGTCACAAGGACTAATGAACAAGGATTAATGATTCACACAACGAGTCATAATGACTAATGAATTAGGACAAATGATTCACACGAAGAGTCACAACGACCAATAAACAAGGACAAATGGTTCACACTACGAGTCACAAGGACTAAAGAACAAGGACAAATGATTCACACAACGAGTCACAATGACTAATATACTAGGACAAATGATTCACACAAAGAGTAACAATGACAAATGAACAAGGACAAATGATTCACACAACGAGTCACAATGAGTAATTAAATAGGATAAAGGATTCACACAAAGAGTCACAATAACTAATGAACAAGGACAAATGATTCACACAACGTGTCACAATGGCTAATGAAGAAGGACAAATGGTTCACACAACGAGTCACAATGACTAATGAAGAAGGACATATGATTCACACAACGAGTCACAATGGCTAATGAACAAGGACAAATGGTTCACGCAACGAGTCACATGGACTAATGAACAAGGACAAATGATTCACACGACGAGTCACAATGACTAATGAACTAGGACAAATGATTCACACAAAGAGTCACAATGACTAATAAACAAGGACAAATGGTTCACATAACGAGTCACAAGGACTAATGAACAAGGACAAATGATTCACACAACGAGTCATAATGACTAATGAACTAGGACAAATGATTCACACGAAGAGTCACAACGACCAATAAAAAGGACAAATGGTTCACACAACGAGTCACAAGGACTAAAGAACAAGGACAAATGATTCACACAACGAGTCACAATGACTAATGTACTAGGACAAATGATTCACACAAAGAGTCACAATGACTAATGAACAAGGACAAATGATTCACACAACGAGTCACAATGAGTAATTAACTAGGATAAAGGATTCACACAAAGAGTCACAATAACTAATGACCAAGGACAAATGATTTACAAAACGAGTCACAATAACTAATGAACTAGGACAAATGATTCACACAACGAGTCACTAGGACTAATGAAAAAGGACAAATGATTCACAACGAGTCACAATGTGAAATTAACTAGGACAAATGATTCACACAAAGAGTCACAATAACTAATGAACAAGGACAAATGATTCAAACAACGAGTCACAATGGCTAATGAACAAGGACAAATGATTCACACGACGAGTCACAATGGCTAATGAACTAGGACAAATGATTCATACAAAGAGTCACAATTACTAATAAACAAGGACAAATGGTTCACACAATGAGTCACATGGACTAATGAACAAGGACAAATGATTCACACGACGAGTCACAATGACTAATGAACTAGGACAAATGATTCACACAAAGAGTCACAATGACTAATAAAAAAGGACAAATGGTTCACACAACGAGTCACAAGGACTAATGAACAAGGACGAATGATTCACACGACGAGTCACAATGACTAATGAACTAGGACAAATGATTCACACAAAGAGTCACAAGGACTAATAAACAAGGACAAATGGTTCACACAACGTGTCACAAGGACTAATGAACAAGGACAAATGATTCACACAACGAGTCACAATGACTAATGAACAAGGACAAATGATTCACACAACGAGTCACAATGACTAATGAACAAGGACAAATGATTCACACAACGAGTCACAATGAGTAATTAACTAGGATAAAGGATTCACACAAAGAGTCACAATAAATAATGACCAACGACAAATGGTTCACATAATGAGTCACAAGGACTAATGATTCACACAACGAGTCACAATGAGTAATTAACTAGGATAAAGGATTCACAAAAAGAGTCACAATAAATAATGACTAAGGCCAAATGATTTACACAACGAGTCACAATGAGTAGGACAAATGATTCACACAAAGAGTCACAATGACTAATGAACAAGGACAAATGATTCACACAACGAGTCATAATGACTAATGTATTAGGACAAATGATTCACACAAAGAGTCACAGTGACTAATGAACAAGGACAAATGATTCACACAACGAGTCACAATGAGTAATTAACTAGGATAAAGGATTCACACAAAGAGTCACAATAAATAATGACCAAGGACAAATGATTTACACAATGAGTCACAATGAGTAATTAACTAGGACAAATGATTCATACAAAGAGTCATAATAACTAATGAACAAGGACAAATGGTTCACATAACGAGTCACAAGGACTAATGAACAAGGACAAATGATTCACACAACGAGTCATAATGACTAATGAATAAAGACAAATGGTTCGCACAACGAGTCACAATGACTAATAACCAAGGACAAATGGTTCACATAACGAGTCACAAGGACTAATGAACAAGGACAAATGATTCACACAATGAGTCATAATGACTAATGAATAAAGACAAATGGTTCGCACAACGAGTCATAATGTGTAACTAACTAGGACAAATGATTCACACAAAGAGTCACAATAACTAATGAACAAGGGCAAATGTTTCACACAACGAGTCACAATGGCTAATGAACAAGGACAATTGATTCACACGACGAGTCACAATGACTAATGAACTAGGACAAATGATTCACACGAAGAGTCACAACGACCAATAAACAAGGACAAATGGTTCACACAACGAGTCACAAGGACTAAAGAACAAGGACAAATGATTAACACAACGAGTCACAATGACTAATGTACTAGGACAAATGATTCACACAAAGAGTCACAATGACTAATGAACAAGGACAAATGATTCACACAACGAGTTACAATGAGTAATTAAATAGGATAAAAGATTCACACAAAGAGTCACAATAACTAATGAACAAGGACAAATGATTCACACAACGAGTCACAATGGCTAATGAACAAGGACAAATGATTCACACGACGAGTCACAATGACTAATGAACTAGGACAAATTATTCACACAAAGAGTCACAACGACTAATAAACAAGGACAAATGGTTCACATAACAAGTCACAAGGACTAATGAACAAGGACAAATGGTTCACACAACGAGTCACAAGTACTAATGAACAAGGACAAATGATTCACACAACGAGTCACAATGACTAATGAACAAGGACAAATGATTCACACAACGAGTCACAATGAGTAATTAACTAGGATAAAGGATTCACACAAAGAGTCACAATAAATAATGACCAAGGACAAATGGTTCACATACTGAGTCACAAGGACTAATGATTCACACAACGAGTCACAATGAGTAATTAACCAGGATAAAGGATTCACAGAAAGAGTCACAATAAATAATGACTAAGGCCAAATGATTTACACAATGAGTCACAATGAGTAATTAACTAGGACAAGTGATTCACACAAAGAGTCATAATAACTAATGAACAAGGACAAATGGTTCACATAACGAGTCACAAGGACTAATGAACAAGGACAAATGATTCACACAACGAGTCATAATGACTAATGAATAAAGACAAATGGTTCGCACAACGAGTCACAATGACTAATAACCAAGGACAAATGGTTCACATAACGAGTCACAAGGACTAATGAACAAGGACAAATGATTCACACAACGAGTCATAATGACTAATGAATAAAGACAAATGGTTCGCACAACGAGTCATAATGTGTAATTAACTAGGACAAATGATTCACACAAAGAGTCACAATGACTAATGAACAAGGACAAATGATTCACACAACGAGTTACAATGAGTAATTAAATAGGATAAAAGATTCACACAAAGAGTCACAATAACTAATGAACAAGTACAAATGATGCACACAACGAGTCACAATGGCTAATGAACAAGGACAAATGATTCACACGACGAGTCGCAATGACTAATGAACTAGGACAAATGATTCACACAAAGAGTCACAACGACTAATAAACAAGGACAAATGGTTCACATAACAAGTCACAAGGACTAATGAACAAGGACAAATGATTCACACAACGAGTCATAATGACTAATGAATAAAGACAAATGGTTCGCACAACGAGTCATAATGTGTAATTAACTAGGACAAATGATTCACACAAAGAGTCACAATAACTAATGAACAAGGACAAATGATTCACACAACGAGTCACAATGGCTACTGAACAATGACAAATGATTCACACGACGAGTCACAATGACTAATGAATTAGGACAAATGATTCACACAAAGAGTCACAACGACTAATAAACAAGGACAAATGGTTCACGCAACGAGTCACATGGACTAATGAATTAGGACAAATGATTCACACGACGAGTCACACTGACTAATGAACTAGGACAAATGATTCACACAACGAGTCACAATGACTAATAAACAAGGACAAATGGTTCACACGACGAGTCACAATGACTAATGAACAAGGATTAATGATTCACACAACGAGTCACAATGACTAATGAATTAGGACAAATGATTCACATAACGAGTCACAACGACTAATGAACAAGGATTAATGGTTTACACAACGAGTCACAAGGACTAAAGAACAAGGACAAATGATTCACACAACGAGTCACAATGACTAATATACTAGGACAAATGATTCACACAAAGAGTAACAATGACAAATGAACAAGGACAAATGATTCATACAACGAGTCACAATGAGTAATTAAATAGGATAAACGATTCACACAAAGAGTCACAATAACTAATGAACAAGGACAAATGATTCACACAACGTGTCACAATGGCTAATGAAGAAGGACAAATGGTTCACACAACGAGTCACAATGACTAATGAAGAAGGACATATGATTCACAAAACGAGTCACAATGGCTAATGAACAAGGACAAATGATTCACGCAACGAGTCACATGGACTAATGAACTAGGACAAATTATTCACACAAAGAGTCACAACGACTAATAAACAAGGACAAATGGTTCACATAACAAGTCACAAGGACTAATGAACAAGGACAAATGGTTCACACAACGAGTCACAAGTACTAATGAACAAGGACAAATGATTCACACAACGAGTCACAATGACTAATGAACAAGGACAAATGATTCACACAACGAGTCACAATGAGTAATTAACTAGGATAAAGGATACACACAAAGAGTCACAATAAATAATGACCAAGGACAAATGGTTCACATACTGAGTCACAAGGACTAATGATTCACACAACGAGTCACAATGAGTAATTAACTAGGATAAAGGATTCACAGAAAGAGTCACAATAAATAATGACTAAGGCCAAATGATTTACACAATGAGTCACAATGAGTAATTAACTAGGACAAGTGATTCACACAAAGAGTCATAATAACTAATGGACAAGGACAAATGGTTCACATAACGAGTCACAAGGACTAATGAACAAGGACAAATGATTCACACAACGAGTCATAATGACTAATGAATAAAGACAAATGGTTCGCACAACGAGTCACAATGACTAATAACCAAGGACAAATGGTTCACATAACGAGTCACAAGGACTAATGAACAAGGACAAATGATTCACACAACGAGTCATAATGACTAATGAATAAAGACAAATGGTTCGCACAACGAGTCATAATGTGTAATTAACTAGGACAAATGATTCACACAAAGAGTCACAATAACTAATGAACAAGGGCAAATGATTCACAAAACGAGTCACAATGGCTAATGAACAAGGACAAATGATTCACACGACGAGTCACAATGACTAATGAACTAGGACAAATGATTCACACGAAGAGTCACAACGACCAATAAACAAGGACAAATGGTTCACACAACGAGTCACAAGGACTAAAGAAAAAGGACAAATGATTCACACAACGAGTCACAATGACTAATGTACTAGGACAAATGATTCACACAAAGAGTCACAATGACTAATGAACAAGGACAAATGATTCACACAACGAGTTACAATGAGTAATTAAATAGGATAAAAGATTCACACAAAGAGTCACAATAACTAATGAACAAGTACAAATGATTCACACAACGAGTCACAATGGCTAATGAACAAGGACAAATGATTCACACGACGAGTCGCAATGACTAATGAACTAGGACAAATGATTCACACAAAGAGTCACAACGACTAATAAACAAGGACAAATGGTTCACATAAAAAGTCACAAGGACTAATGAACAAGGACAAATGATTCACTCAACGAGTCATAATGACTAATGAATAAAGACAAATGGTTCGCACAACGAGTCATAATGTGTAATTAACTAGGACAAATGATTCACACAAAGAGTCACAATAACTAATGAACACGGACAAATGATTCACACAACGAGTCACAATGGCTACTGAACAATGACAAATGATTCACACGACGAGTCACAATGACTAATGAATTAGGACAAATGATTCACACAAAGAGTCACAACGACTAATAAACAAGGACAAATGGTTCACGCAACGAGTCACATGGACTAATGAATTAGGACAAATGATTCACACGACGAGTCACACTGACTAATGAACTAGGACAAATGATTCACACAACGAGTCACAATGACTAATAAACAAGGACAAATGGTTCACACGACGAGTCACAATGACTAATGAACAAGGATTAATGATTCACACAACGAGTCACAATGACTAATGAATTAGGACAAATGATTCACATAACGAGTCACAACGACTAATGAACAAGGATTAATGGTTCACACAACGAGTCACAAGGACTAAAGAACAAGGACAAATGATTCACACAACGAGTCACAATGACTAATATACTAGGACAAATGATTCACACAAAGAGTAACAATGACAAATGAACAAGGACAAATGATTCATACAACGAGTCACAATGAGTAATTAAATAGGATAAACGATTCACACAAAGAGTCACAATAACTAATGAACAAGGACAAATGATTCACACAACGTGTCACAATGGCTAATGAAGAAGGACAAATGGTTCACACAACGAGTCACAATGACTAATGAAGAAGGACATATGATTCACACAACGAGTCACAATGGCTAATGAACAAGGACAAATGGTTCACGCAACGAGTCACATGGACTAATGAACAAGGACAAATGATTCACACGACGAGTCACAATGACTAATGAACTAGGACAAATGATTCACACAAAGAGTCACAATGACTAATAAACAAGGACAAATGGTTCACATAACGAGTCACAAGGACTAATGAACAAGGACAAATGATTCACACAACGAGTCACAATGAGTAATTAAATAGGATAAAGGATTCACACAAAGAGTCACAATAACTAATGAACAAGGACAAATGATTCACACAACGTGTCACAATGGCTAATGAACAAGGACAAATGATTCACACGACGAGTCACAATGACTAATGAACTAGGACAAATGATTCACACGAAGAGTCACAACGACCAATAAACAAGGACAAATGGTTCACACAACGAGTCACAAGGAATAAAGAACAAGGACAAATGATTCACACAACGAGTCACAATGACTAATGTACTAGGACAAATGATTCACACAAAGAGTCACAATGACTAATGAACAAGGACAAATGATTCACACAACGAGTCACAATGTGACGCGGATATGGACCCCATGGAGGAAGTTGTGCTCGACATAGAGCACCAATCAAAACCAGGCCCAAATAACACATTTTTTATGCATGAAAATTGGATGGGTTTACGTAAAAGAGAGGTATTATGCGCGGTTGAAGCTCGAGATCCGCATACCCCTTGATGCCGTGTGGGAACAAAAGAAAATCAAATGGGAACAAAGGGAGAGAGGGACGAATGTGGCGGCACCAAGGGAGAAGAATCCTAGTTTTTATTTTTGCATTTTTCAACATCATTTGAATAAAATTTGACAAAAAGTCTAGGTAGTAAGTTCTATGCATCTAATCATCCTAGAACTTACAACTAGCATTTAATGTTTTGCTTGGAGGCCAAGGACTTCTTCCTATAAAAGGACCTAGCCTCCCTCATTTGTAATCATCAAAGTTGAAGTAAAAACATTTTAGAGAGAGAAACTTGGTGGTTTCAATCTTCCTCCAAAGAGTCGAGGCTTTCGAATCTTGCCTTAAACTAAGGACGTGCTCCGCAGTTTGAGATTGAGTTGCTTGACGCGTTTCGAGTAATTCCCCATTGTTATCACTATAGGTCTAGTGATACCAAATATCCCATTGTTTTCGATCTCTTCTCAAGGAATCGAAACAAATATCCTTTATCTTTTGCACAACAAAAACTCAAAAACAAAACAATTAAGTCTTCCGCTACGTATACGCATCAAATGGTATCAGAGCTTCGGCTCTTGATCACCCCAAAAAAATCAAGACGGTCCTAAGGAGGTCCCAATCCGTTGATAGTTGAATATCCAACGCGCTTGGTGTTCAAAGATTAAACTCGGCAAGGAAGTTGAGGTTTAATCGATTGGATCTTGAAGGCACGAATTGAACACAAAAAAAAAAAAAAAAAAAAAAAAAAAAAAAAAAAAAAAACGAAAATCACTGTTCACGGTACTGTTCACTGACAAAAAAAAAAAAAAAAAAACTTCCTTCTTTTCGAAAACACAAAACCCCAATCACCAAACATGAACTTCGACGATCCAAACTTTCTCAAGGATCTTCAAAAGGCCTTAAAGAATTTACAAGAACACGATCCCAAATGGCATCCTAGACGTGAACGAGTCATTGACGAGTTCAAAATGAGTGAACTACCCGAGTTCACAGGAGGCACGGATCCCGAGACTTATCTTGAATGGGAAAGACAAATAGACCGGATGTTTGATTTTAAGGGTCTCGATGATGAACAGTGCTGCAAGTACGCTATTTTGAAGTTAAGAAATGGGGCTTCATTTTGGTATGAAAGCCTTAAGACCAGGAGGGCTCGAGCCGGAAAAGCAAAGATAACATCATGGCACGTGCTTAAACTAAAATTACGGAAGAGATATGTCCCCGCAACGCATAGGCTCACGACCTATCGTAAGATCACCGATCTTGCCCAAGGAAGGCTGAGTGTCCTAGAGTACATCAACGAATTTGAGAATCTGGCCTTAATGGGAGACTTGGTGGAAGATGAGGACATAAGGATGGCACGATTCCTACGAGGTCTAAACCGCAACATCGCCCATGTTGTCGAGTTACAGAATTACTCAGATTTCGATACCTTGTGTAGTATGTGTCTCAAAGTGGAGGCGCAAGGAAAGACGAAGGTGGCAACCACCTATGATGAGAATAGCCGGACTTGGAAAAATGAGAACAACTCAAGGACAAGCACAACGGGGAACACCACCGATCCCAAGATGACTCCTACCCCCAGTGCTGCTAGCAAACCACCCGCCTCAAAGGAGAATAACTCCACGCAGATTCGGTGTTTTAAATGTCAAGGGTTTGGACATTTCAAAAATGCGTGCCCGAGTCAGCGAACCATCACACTAAGAGAGGCCGTGAAATGTCGTGATGAACTGTTCGAAGAAGAGGAAAGAACTAAGGGTATTTTTAATTTAGAAGGAGATGAGGAAGAGGCACCCGCCGGGAACGCCGAAGATTACGTCGCTCCTAGCTATGATTGCAATTTGGTTCTCCGAGCCCTGCAAGCTCAAACATCGCCCCTTGAACCGGAGCAGCGAAGTCAAATATTCCACACCAAATGCCAAGTGAAGGACAAATGGTGTAGCCTAATCATTGACGGAGGCAGTTGCACCAACGTCGCCTCAAAGGAGATGGTGGAGAAATTGAAACTACCCACGACACCTCACCCAAAACCTTACGCCCTGCATTGGCTCGATGACGAGAATAAAGTGAAAATCACTAAGCAAGTAAAGGTAACGCTGACCATGGGATCTTACAACGACGACATCCTATGCGATGTTGTACCAATGGATGCATGTCATGTCCTATTAGGACGACCTTGGCAATATGACCGGGATGTGGTGCATCGCGGTCGAAGCAACGAGTACGAGTTGGTAAGTAAGGGAAAAAGAATTGTCCTTAAACCAATGGCGCCAGGTGAAGTACGTTCTATGAGTGCCAAACGTAGAACGACTACTAGCATGACCATGCTCGCTAGTGAGAAAGAAGTGGACGAGGCCATTGTCAATGGTAAACAGGTTTACCTAATGGTGGTCAATGAAACGCCTAGCAATGAAAGCAAGGATGGACGATTAATCTCGCTCCTGGAAGAATTCAAGGATGTTTTCCCCGAAGAGTTACCCGCTGGGTTACCACCTATTCGTGGGATCGAACACCAAATCGACCTCCTGCCTGGAGCTCCTTTACCAAACAAAGCAGCCTATCGGTGCAACCCGATGGAGACCAAGGAGTTACAACGTCAAATCGAAGAGTTAATGGAACGAGGCTATGTGCGCGAGAGCATGAGCCCATGTGCCGTTCCTACACTACTTGTTCCAAAGAAGGATGGAACGTGGCGAATGTGCATCGATAGCCGAGCCGTGAACAACATCACTATCAAGTATCGGTTTCCAATTCCGAGGCTTGATGATATGCTCGATGAGTTACATGGAGCCGAGATCTTCTCTAAAGTGGATTTGAGGAGTGGTTATCACCAAATTCGGATGAGAGAAGGGGACGAGTGGAAAACTGCGTTTAAAACTAAGCATGGATTATACGAATGGACGGTTATGCCCTTCGGCTTGACAAATGCTCCAAGTACCTTTATGCGGCTCATGAACGAGGTACTCAAGCCTTTCATAGGCATATTCGTAGTCGTTTATTTGGACGATATCTTGATCTACAGTCGGAGCAAGGATGATCACTTCCAACATCTTCGTAAGGTGTTCAACACACTTCGGGAGCAACAACTCTATGGAAAGAAGGAGAAGTGCTCGTTCTTAGTCGAGAGCGTTATATTTCTTGGATACAAGGTTTCTAAAGAAGGGGTTTCCGTCGACCAATCCAAGATTGAGGCAATCAAGTCATGGCCTATTCCCAAGACTGTCACGGAAGTCCGATCCTTTCACGGACTTGCTTCATTCTATCGAAGATTCATTCGGGATTTTAGCACCATCGCTAGCCCCATCACTGAATGTACAAAGAAAGGAACTTTCGTATGGACTCCAGTTGCTCAAAAGTCATTCGAGACGATTATCCAAAAACTTTGTGAGGCACCATTGTTGGCACTCCCAGATTTCACCCGCCCGTTCGAAGTCGAATGTGACGCAAGCGGTGTTGGAATTGGAGCCGTGTTAGTGCAAGGAAAGCGACCCATCGCTTACTTCTCTCGAGAAAACCGAACGGGGCCAGGCTCAATTACTCGACTTACGACAAGGAATTCTATGCGATCGTAAGGGCCCTACAACATTGGAGTCACTATCTCCGACCAAGCCATTTCATCCTGCACTCGGACCACGAATCCTTGAAACATATCAATGGGCAACAAAAGTTGAACTCAAGGCATGCCAAGTGGGTGGAATTTTTGCAATCTTTCCATTTCTCCTCCAAATACAAGACTGGCAAAAGTAACGTGGTGGCCGATGCTCTCTCGCGCCGATACTCATTATTGACGGTGCTCGATATCCGATTACTGGGATTCGAAGCACTAAAGGAATCCTACGAGAACGATCCCGACTTTGGGGAAATCTTCAAGATTTGCGAAAACGGGGCTCATGAAGAATTCCTTACGCAAGACGGTTTTCTTTTCAAAGGAAACAGACTTTGTGTCCCGAAACTCCCGATCCGAGAACTCCTTATTCGAGAAGCCCACGGAGGTGGACTTGGGGGACATTTTGGAGTAAACAAAACTGTGGATATCCTCAAGGAACATTTTTATTGGCCACAGTTGCAAGGAGACGTGCAAGCGATAGTGCGAAAATGCATCACATGTCACATGGCCAAAAGCAAATTCCAACCCGGGGAGTATGTATCATTGCCTATCCCGTGCCGACCTTGGGAAGATATATCCATGGATTTCATCGTGGCATTACCGCGAACACAGAGAGGCAAAGATGCGATCATGGTAGTGGTCGATCGATTCTCAAAGATGGCCCATTTTATCGCCTGTCACAAAACTGATGACGCCAGCAATGTGGCGGACTTGTATTTTCGGGAAGTCTTACGACTCCACGGGATCCCAAGAACAATCGTTTCCGATCGAGATTCCAAATTCCTAAGCTACTTCTGGAAAACGTTATGGAAAAGGGTGGGAACCAAGCTTTTGTTCAGTACTTCTCATCACCCCCAGACGGACGGACAAACAGAGGTCACGAATCGCACTCTGGGAACAATGCTGCGAAGTCTGGTGAGCAAAACTCAGAAAGATTGGGATTTGAAACTCGCGCACGCTGAGTTCGCTTATAACCGCTCCCCAACTTACGCGACAAGGCACTCCCCATTTGAGGTCGTATATGGTATAAACCCGTATTTACCACTAGACCTCATTCCCCTACCCAAGGATGAAATCATACACAAGGATGCGGAAACCAAATTAAAATCAATGATCAAACTACATGATCAAGTCAGGGCAAGAATTGAGAAAATTAATGAAATGTACAAGCGCAAGGCAAACAAAACCCGCCACCCAAGATCCTTCAAATAAGGAGACCTCGTGTGGTTACACTTAAGGAAGGAGCGTTTTCCGAACAAACGCAAGAACAAACTCATGCCGCGAGCAGAAGGTCCCTACAAGGTAATATCAAAGGTAGGCGACAACGCATACAAGATCGAGTTGCCCGGAGAGTATGGGGTACACGCCACTTTCAACGTCGGGGATCTATCTCCTTACATTGACGACGATGGAATCAAGGAATTGAGGGCAATTCCTTTTCAAGAAGGAGGAGATGACGCGGATATGGACCCCATGGAGGAAGTTGTGCTCGACATAGAGCACCAATCAAAACCAGGCCCAAATAACACATTTTTTATGCATGAAAATTGGATGGGTTTACGTAAAAGAGAGGTATTATGCGCGGTTGAAGCTCGAGATCCGCATACCCCTTGATGCCGTGTGGGAACAAAAGAAAATCAAATGGGAACAAAGGGAGAGAGGGACGAATGTGGCGGCACCAAGGGAGAAGAATCCTAGTTTTTATTTTTGCATTTTTCAACATCATTTGAATAAAATTTGACAAAAAGTCTAGGTAGTAAGTTCTATGCATCTAATCATCCTAGAACTTACAACTAGCATTTAATGTTTTGCTTGGAGGCCAAGGACTTCTTCCTATAAAAGGACCTAGCCTCCCTCATTTGTAATCATCAAAGTTGAAGTAAAAACATTTTAGAGAGAGAAACTTGGTGGTTTCAATCTTCCTCCAAAGAGTCGAGGCTTTCGAATCTTGCCTTAAACTAAGGACGTGCTCCATGATTTGAGATTGAGTTGCTTGACGCGTTTCGAGTAATTCCCCATTGTTATCACTATAGGTCTAGTGATACCAAATATCCCATTGTTTTCGATCTCTTCTCAAGGAATCGAAACAAATATCCTTTATCTTTTGCACAACAAAAACTCAAAAACAAAACAATTAAGTCTTCCGCTACGTATACGCATCACAATGAGTAATTAACTAGGATAAAGGATTCACCCAAAGAGTCACAATAACTAATGACCAAGGACAAATGATTTACAAAACGAGTCACAATAACTAATGAACTAGGACAAATGATTCACACAACGAGTCACTAGGACTAATGAAAAAGGACAAATGATTCACAACGAGTCACAATGTGAAATTAACTAGGACAAATGATTCACACAAAGAGTCACAATAACTAATGAACAAGGACAAATGATTCAAACAACGAGTCACAATGGCTAATGAACAAGGACAAATGATTCACACGACGAGTCACAATGGCTAATGAACTAGGACAAATGATTCATACAAAGAGTCACAATTACTAATAAACAAGGACAAATGGTTCACACAACGAGTCACATGGACTAATGAACAAGGACAAATGATTCACACGACGAGTCACAATGACTAATGAACTAGGACAAATGATTCACACAAAGAGTCACAATGACTAATAAAAAAGGACAAATGGTTCACACAACGAGTCACAAGGACTAATGAACAAGGACGAATGATTCACACGACGAGTCACAATGACTAATGAACTAGGACAAATGATTCACACAAAGAGTCACAAGGACTAATAAACAAGGACAAATGGTTCACACAACGTGTCACAGGACTAATGAACAAGGACAAATGATTCACACAACGAGTCACAATGACTAATGAACAAGGACAAATGATTCACACAACGAGTCACAATGAGTAATTAACTAGGATAAAGGATTCACACAAAGAGTCACAATAAATAATGACCAAGGACAAATGGTTCACATAATGAGTCACAAGGACTAATGATTCACACAACGAGTCACAATGAGTAATTAACTAGGATAAAGGATTCACAGAAAGAGTCACAATAAATAATGACTAAGGCCAAATGATTTACAAAATGAGTCACAATGAGTCGGACAAATGATTCACACAAAGAGTCACAATGACTAATGAACAAGGACAAATGATTCACACAACGAGTCACAATGACTAATGTATTAGGACAAATGATTCACACAAAGAGTCACAATGACTAATGAACAAGGACAAATGATTCACACAACGAGTCACAATGAGTAATTAACTAGGATAAAGGATTCACACAAAGAGTCACAATAAATAATGACCAAGGACAAATGATTTACACAATGAGTCACAATGAGTAATTAACTAGGACAAATGATTCACACAAAGAGTCATAATAACTAATGAATAAGGACAAATGGTTCACATAACGAGTCACAAGGACTAATGAACAAGGACAAATGATTCACACAACGAGTCATAATGACTAATGAATAAAGACAAATGGTTCGCACAACGAGTCACAATGACTAATAACCAAGGACAAATGGTTCACATAACGAGTCACAAGGACTAATGAACAAGGACAAATGATTCACACAACGAGTCATAATGACTAATGAATAAAGACAAATGGTTCGCACAACGAGTCATAATGTGTAATTTACTAGGACAAATGATTCACACAAAGAGTCACAATAACTAATGAACAAGGGCAAATGATTCACACAACGAGTCACAATGGCTAATGAACAAGGACAAATGATTCACACGACGAATCACAATGACTAATGAACTAGGACAAATGATTCACACGAAGAGTCACAACGACCAATAAACAAGGACAAATGGTTCACACAACGAGTCACAAGGACTAAAGAACAAGGACAAATGATTCACACAACGAGTCACAATGACTAATGTACTCGGACAAATGATTCACACAAAGAGTCACAATGACTAATGAACAAGGACAAATGATTCACACAACGAGTTACAATGAGTAATTAAATAGGATAAAAGATTCAGACAAAGAGCCACAATAACTAATGAACAAGGACAAATCATTCACACAACGAGTCACAATGGCTAATGAACAAGGACAAATGATTCACACGACGAGTCACAATGACTAATGAACTAGGACAAATGATTCACACAAAGAGTCACAACGACTAATAAACAAGGACAAATGGTTCACATAACAAGTCACAAGGACTAATGAACAAGGACAAATGATTCACACAACGAGTCATAATGACTAATGAATAAAGACAAATGGTTCGCACAACGAGTCATAATGTGTAATTAACTAGGACAAATGATTCACACAAAGAGTCACAATAACTAATGAACAAGGACAAATGATTAACACAACGAGTCACAATGGCTAATGAACAAGGACAAATGATTCACACAACGAGTCACAATGACTAATATACTAGGACAAATGATTCACACAAAGAGTAACAATGACAAATGAAAAAGGACAAATGATTCACACAACGAGTCACAATGAGTAATTAAATAGGATAAAGGATTCACACAAAGAGTCACAATAACTAATGAACAAGGACAAATGATTCACACAACGTGTCACAATGGCTAATGAACAAGGACAAATGATTCACACGACGAGTCTCAATAACTAATGAACTAGGACAAATGATTCACACAAAGAGTCACAACGATTAATAAACAAGGACAAATGGTTCACACAACGAGTCACAATGGCTAATGAACAAGGACAAATGATTCACACGACGAGTCACAATGACTAATGAATTAGGACAAATGATTCACACAAAGAGTCACAACGACTAATAAACAAGGACAAATGGTTCACGCAACGAGTCACATGGACTAATGAACAAGGACAAATGATTCACACGACGAGTCACAATGACTAATGAACTAGGACAAATGATTCACACAAAGAGTCACAATGACTAATAAACAAGGACAAATGGTTCACATAACGAGTCACAAGGACTAATGAACAAGGACAAATGATTCACACAACGAGTCATAATGACTAATGAACTAGGACAAATGATTCACACGAAGAGTCACAACGACCAATAAACAAGGCAAAAGGTTCACACAACGAGTCACAAGGACTAAAGAACAAGGACAAATGATTCACACAACGAGTCACAATGACTAATGTACTAGGACAAATGATTCACACAAAGAGTCACAATGACTAATGAACAATGACAAATGATTCACACGACGAGTCACAATGGCTAATGAACTAGGACAAATGATTCACACAGAGAGTCATAATGACTAATAAACAAGGACAAATGGTTCACATAAAGAGTCACAAGGACTAATGAACAAGGACAAATGATTCACACAACGAGTCACAATGACTAATGAACTAGGACAAATTATTCACACAATGAGTCACAACGACTAATAAACAAGGACAAATGGTTCACACAACGAGTCACAAGGACTAATAAACAAGGACAAATGATTCACACAACGAGTCACAATGACTAATGTACTAGGACAAATGATTCACACAACGAGTCATAATGACTAATGAATAAAGACAAATGGTTCGCACAACGAGTCATAATTTGTAATTAACTAGGACAAATGATTCACACAAAGAGTCACAATAACTAATGAACAAGGGCAAATGATTCACACAACGAGTCACACTAATGAATGAACGAGGACAAATGATTCACACGACGAGTCACAATGACTAATGAACTAGGACAAATGATTCACACGAAGAGTCACAACGACCAATAAACAAGGACAAATGGTTCACACAACGAGTCACAAGGACTAAAGAACAAGGCCAAATGATTCACACAACGAGTCACAATGACTAATGTACTAGGACAAATGATTCACACAAAAAGTCACAATGACTAATGAACAAGGACAAATGATTCACACAACGAGTCACAATGAGTAATTAAATAGGATAAAAGATTCACACAAAGAGTCACAATAACTAATGAACAAGGACAAATGATTCACACAACGAGTCACAATGGCTAATGAACAAGGACAAATGATTCACACGATGAGTCACAATGACTAATGAACTAGGATAAATGATTCACACAAAGAGTCACAACGACTAATAAACAAGGACAAATGGTTCACATAACAAGTCAGAAGGACTAATGAACAAGGACAAATGATTCACACAACAAGTCACAATGGCTAATGAACAAGGACAAATGATTCACACGACGAGTCACAATGACTAATGAATTAGGACAAATGATTCACACAAAGAGTCACAACGACTAATAAACAAGGACAAATGGTTCACGCAACGAGTCACATGGACTAATGAACAAGGACAAATGATTCACACGACGAGTCATAATGACTAATGAACTAGGACAAATGATTCACACAAAGAGTCACAATGACTAATAAACAAGGACAAATGGTTCACATAACGAGTCACAAGGACTAATGAACAAGGACTAATGATTCACACAACGAGTCATAATGACTAATGAATTAAGACTAATGATTCACACGAAGAGTCACAACGACCAATAAACAAGGATAAATGGTTCACACAACGAGTCACAAGGACTAAAGAACAAGGACAAATGATTCACACAACGAGTCACAATGACTAATATACTAGGACAAATGATTCACACAAAGAGTAACAATGACAAATGAACAAGGACAAATGATTCACACAACGAGTCATAATGAGTAATTAAATAGGATAAAGGATTCACACAAAGAGTCACAATAACTAATGAACAAGGACAAATGATTCACACAACGTGTCACAATGGCTAATGAACAAGGACAAATGATTCACACGACGAGTCTCAATGACTAATGAACTAGGACAAATGATTCACACAACGTGTCACAATGGCTAATGAACAAGGACAAATGATTCACACGACGAGTCTCAATAACTAATGAACTAGGACAAATGATTCACACAAAGAGTCACAAAGACTAATAAACAAGGACAAATGGTTCACACAACGAGTCACAATGACTAATGAAGAAGGACAAATGATTCACACAACGAGTCACAATGGCTAATGAACAAGGAAAAATGATTCACACGACGAGTCACAATGACTAATGAATTAGGACAAATGATTCACACAAAGAGTCACAACGACTAATAAACAAGGACAAATGGTTCACGCAACGAGTCACATGGACTAATGAACAAGGACAAATGATTCACATGACGAGTCACAATGACTAATGAACTAGGACAAATGATTCACACAAAGAGTCACAATGACTAATAAACAAGGACAAATGGTTCACATAACGAGTCACAAGGACTAATGAACAAGGACAAATGATTCACACAACGAGTCATAATGACTAATGAACTAGGACAAATGATTCACACGAAGAGTCACAACGACCAATAAACAAGGCAAAAGGTTCACACAACGAGTCACAAGGACTAAAGAACAAGGACAAATGATTCACACAACGAGTCACAATGACTAATGTACTAGGACAAATGATTCACACAAAGAGTCACAATGACTAATGAACAAGGACAAATGACTCACACAACGAGTCACAATGAGTAATTAACTAGGATAAAGGATTCACACAAAGAGTCACAATAAATAATGACCAAGGACAAATGGTTCACATAATGAGTCACAAGGACTAATGATTCACACAACGAGTCACAATGAGTAATTAACTAGGATAAAGGATTCACAGAAAGAGTCACAATAAATAATGACCAAGGCCAAATGATTTATACAACGAGTCACAATGAGTAGGACAAATGATTCACACAAAGAGTCACAATGACTAATGAACAAGGACAAATGATTCACACAACGAGTCACAATGACTAATGTATTAGGACAAATGATTCACACAAAGAGTCACAATGACTAATGAACAAGGACAAATGATTCACACAACGAGTCACAATGAGTAATTAACTAGGATAAAGGATTCACACAAAGAGTCATAATAAATAATGACCAAGTACAAATGATTTACACAATGAGTCACAATGAGTAATTAACTAGGACAAATGATTCACAGAAAGAGTCATAATAACTAATGAACAAGGACAAATGGTTCACATAACGAGTCACAAGGACTAATGAAATAGGAGAAATGATTCACACAACGAGTCATAATGACTAATGAATAAAGACAAATAGTTCGCACAACGAGTCACAATGACTAATAACTAAGGACAAATGGTTCACATAACGAGTCACAAGGACTAATGAACAAGGACAAATGATTCACACAACGAGTCATAATGACTAATGAATAAAGACAAATGGTTCGCACAACGAGTCATAATTTGTAATTAACTAGGACAAATGATTCACACAAAGAGTCACAATAACTAATGAACAAGGGCAAATGATTCACACAACGAGTCACAATGGCTAATGAACAAGGACAAATGATTCACACGACGAGTCACAATGACTAATGAACTAGGACAAATGATTCACACGAAGAGTCACAACGACCAATAAACAAGGACAAATGGTTCACACAACGAGTCACAAGGACTAAAGAACAAGGACAAATGATTCACACAACGAGTCATAATGACTAATGAATAAAGACAAATGGTTCGCACAACGAATCATAATGTGTAATTAACTAGGACAAATGATTCACACAAAGAGTCACAATAACTAATGAACAAGGACAAATGATTAACACAACGAGTCACAATGGCTAATGAACAAGGACAAATGATTCACACAACGAGTCACAATGACTAATATACTAGGACAAATGATTCACACAAAGAGTAACAATGACAAATGAACAAGGACAAATGATTCACACAACGAGTCACAATGAGTAATTAAATAGGATAAAGGATTCACACAAAGAGTCACAATAACTAATGAACAAGGACAAATGATTCACACAACGTGTCACAATGGCTAATGAACAAGGACAAATGATTCACACGACGAGTCTCAATAACTAATGAACTAGGACAAATGATTCACACAAAGAGTCACAACGATTAATAAACAAGGACAAATGGTTCACACAACGAGTCACAATGACTAATGAAGAAGGACAAATGATTCACACAACGAGTCACAATGGCTAATGAACAAGGACAAATGATTCACACGACGAGTCACAATGACTAATGAATTAGGACAAATGATTCACACAAAGAGTCACAACGACTAATAAACAAGGACAAATGGTTCACGCAACGAGTCACATGGACTAATGAACAAGGACAAATGATTCACACGACGAGTCACAATGACTAATGAACTAGGACAAATGATTCACACAAAGAGTCACAATGACTAATAAACAAGGACAAATGGTTCACATAACGAGTCACAAGGACTAATGAACAAGGACAAATGATTCACACAACGAGTCATAATGACTAATGAACTAGGACAAATGATTCACACGAAGAGTCACAACGACCAATAAACAAGGCAAAAGGTTCACACAACGAGTCACAAGGACTAAAGAACAAGGACAAATGATTCACACAACGAGTCACAATGACTAATGTACTAGGACAAATGATTCACTCAAAGAGTCACAATGACTAATGAACAATGACAAATGATTCACACGACGAGTCACAATGACTAATGAACTAGGACAAATGATTCACACAGAGAGTCATAATGACTAATAAACAAGGACAAATGGTTCACATAAAGAGTCACAAGGACTAATGAACAAGGACAAATGATTCACACAACGAGTCACAATGACTAATGAACTAGGACAAATTATTCACACAAAGAGTCACAACGACTAATAAACAAGGACAAATGGTTCACACAACGAGTCACAAGGACTAATAAACAAGGACAAATGATTCACACAACGAGTCACAATGACTAATGTACTAGGACAAATGATTCACACAACGAGTCATAATGACTAATGAATAAAGACAAATGGTTCGCACAACGAGTCATAATTTGTAATTAACTAGGACAAATGATTCACACAAAGAGTCACAATAACTAATGAACAAGGGCAAATGATTCACACAACGAGTCACAGCTAATGAACGAGGACAAATGATTCACACGACGAGTCACAATGACTAATGAACTAGGACAAATGATTCACACGAAGAGTCACAACGACCAATAAACAAGGACAAATGGTTCACACAACGAGTCACAAGGACTAAAGAACAAGGCCAAATGATTCACACAACGAGTCACAATGACTAATGTACTAGGACAAATGATTCACACAAAAAGTCACAATGACTAATGAACAAGGACAAATGATTCACACAACGAGTCACAATGAGTAATTAAATAGGATAAAAGATTCACACAAAGAGTCACAATAACTAATGAACAAGGACAAATGATTCACACAACGAGTCACAATGGCTAATGAACAAGGACAAATGATTCACACGATGAGTCACAATGACTAATGAACTAGGATAAATGATTCACACAAAGAGTCACAACGACTAATAAACAAGGACAAATGGTTCACATAACAAGTCAGAAGGACTAATGAACAAGGACAAATGATTCACACAACAAGTCACAATGGCTAATGAACAAGGACAAATGATTCACACGACGAGTCACAATGACTAATGAATTAGGACAAATGATTCACACAAAGAGTCACAACGACTAATAAACAAGGACAAATGGTTCACGCAACGAGTCACATGGACTAATGAACAAGGACAAATGATTCACACGACGAGTCATAATGACTAATGAACTAGGACAAATGATTCACACAAAGAGTCACAATGACTAATAAACAAGGACAAATGGTTCACATAACGAGTCACAAGGACTAATGAACAAGGACTAATGATTCACACAACGAGTCATAATGACTAATGAATTAAGACTAATGATTCACACGAAGAGTCACAACGACCAATAAACAAGGACAAATGGTTCACACAACGAGTCACAAGGACTAAAGAACAAGGACAAATGATTCACACAACGAGTCACAATGACTAATATACTAGGACAAATGATTCACACAAAGAGTAACAATGACAAATGAACAAGGACAAATGATTCACACAACGAGTCATAATGAGTAATTAAATAGGATAAAGGATTCACACAAAGAGTCACAATAACTAATGAACAAGGACAAATGATTCACACAACGTGTCACAATGGCTAATGAACAAGGACAAATGATTCACACGACGAGTCTCAATGACTAATGAACTAGGACAAATGATTCACACAACGTGTCACAATGGCTAATGAACAAGGACAAATGATTCACACGACGAGTCTCAATAACTAATGAACTAGGACAAATGATTCACACAAAGAGTCACAAAGACTAATAAACAAGGACAAATGGTTCACACAACGAGTCACAATGACTAATGAAGAAGGACAAATGATTCACACAACGAGTCACAATGGCTAATGAACAAGGAAAAATGATTCACACGACGAGTCACAATGACTAATGAATTAGGACAAATGATTAACACAAAGAGTCACAACGACTAATAAACAAGGACAAATGGTTCACGCAACGAGTCACATGGACTAATGAACAAGGACAAATGATTCACATGACGAGTCACAATGACTAATGAACTAGGACAAATGATTCACACAAAGAGTCACAATGACTAATAAACAAGGACAAATGGTTCACATAACGAGTCACAAGGACTAATGAACAAGGACAAATGATTCACACAACGAGTCATAATGACTAATGAACTAGGACAAATGATTCACACGAAGAGTCACAACGACCAATAAACAAGGCAAAAGGTTCACACAACGAGTCACAAGGACTAAAGAACAAGGACAAATGATTCACACAACGAGTCACAATGACTAATGTACTAGGACAAATGATTCACACAAAGAGTCACAATGACTAATGAACAAGGACAAATGACTCACACAACGAGTCACAATGAGTAATTAACTAGGATAAAGGATTCACACAAAGAGTCACAATAAATAATGACCAAGGACAAATGGTTCACATAATGAGTCACAAGGACTAATGATTCACACAACGAGTCACAATGAGTAATTAACTAGGATAAAGGATTCACAGAAAGAGTCACAATAAATAATGACCAAGGCCAAATGATTTATACAACGAGTCACAATGAGTAGGACAAATGATTCACACAAAGAGTCACAATGACTAATGAACAAGGACAAATGATTCACACAACGAGTCACAATGACTAATGTATTAGGACAAATGATTCACACAAAGAGTCACAATGACTAATGAACAAGGACAAATGATTCACACAACGAGTCACAATGAGTAATTAACTAGGATAAAGGATTCACACAAAGAGTCATAATAAATAATGACCAAGTACAAATGATTTACACAATGAGTCACAATGAGTAATTAACTAGGACAAATGATTCACACAAAGAGTCATAATAACTAATGAACAAGGACAAATGGTTCACATAACGAGTCACAAGGACTAATGAACAAGGACAAATGATTCACACAACGAGTCATAATGACTAATGAATAAAGACAAATGGTTCGCACAACGAGTCACAATGACTAATAACTAAGGACAAATGGTTCACATAACGAGTCACAAGGACTAATGAACAAGGACAAATGATTCACACAACGAGTCATAATGACTAATGAATAAAGACAAATGGTTCGCACAACGAGTCATAATTTGTAATTAACTAGGACAAATGATTCACACAAAGAGTCACAATAACTAATGAACAAGGGCAAATGATTCACACAACGAGTCACAATGGCTAATGAACAAGGACAAATGATTCACACGACGAGTCACAATGACTAATGAACTAGGACAAATGATTCACACGAAGAGTCACAACGACCAATAAACAAGGACAAATGGTTCACACAACGAGTCACAAGGACTAAAGAACAAGGACAAATGATTCACACAACGAGTCATAATGACTAATGAACTAGGACAAATGATTCACACGAAGAGTCACAACGACCAATAAACAAGGCAAAAGGTTCACACAACGAGTCACAAGGACTAAAGAACAAGGACAAATGATTCACACAACGAGTCACAATGACTAATGTACTAGGACAAATGATTCACACAAAGAGTCACAATGACTAATGAACAAGGACAAATGATTCACACGACGAGTCACAATGACTAATGAACTAGGACAAATGATTCACACAGAGAGTCATAATGACTAATAAACAAGGACAAATGGTTCACATAACGAGTCACAAGGACTAATGAACAAGGACAAATGATTCACACAACGAGTCACAATGACTAATGAACTAGGACAAATGATTCACACAAAGAGTCACAACGACTAATAAACAAGGACAAATGGTTCACACAACGAGTCACAAGGACTAATAAACAAGGACAAATGATTCACACAACGAGTCACAATGACTAATGTACTAGGACAAATGATTCACACAAAGAGTCACAATGACTAATGAACAAGGACAAATGACTCACACAACGAGTCACAATGAGTAATTAACTAGGATAAAGGATTCACACAAAGAGTCACAATAAATAATGACCAAGGACAAATGGTTCACATAATGAGTCACAAGGACTAATGATTCACACAACGAGTCACAATGAGTAATTAACTAGGATAAAGGATTCACAGAAAGAGTCACAATAAATAATGACCAAGGCCAAATGATTTACACAACGAGTCACAATGAGTAGGACAAATGATTCACACAAAGAGTCACAATGACTAATGAACAAGGACAAATGATTCACACAACGAGTCACAATGACTGATGTATTAGGACAAATGATTCACACAAAGAGTCACAATGACTAATGAACAAGGACAAATGATTCACACAACGAGTCACAATGAGTAATTAACTAGGATAAAGGATTCACACAAAGAGTCATAATAAATAATGACCAAGTACAAATGATTTACACAATGAGTCACAATGAGTAATTAACTAGGACAAATGATTCACACAAAGAGTCATAATAACTAATGAACAAGGACAAATGGTTCACATAACGAGTCACAAGGACTAATGAACAAGGACAAATGATTCACACAACGAGTCATAATGACTAATGAATAAAGACAAATGGTTCGCACAACGAGTCACAATGACTAATAACTAAGGACAAATGGTTCACATAACGAGTCACAAGGACTAATGAACAAGGACAAATGATTCACACAACGAGTCATAATGACTAATGAATAAAGACAAATGGTTCGCACAACGAGTCATAATTTGTAATTAACTAGGACAAATGATTCACACAAAGAGTCACAATAACTAATGAACAAGGGCAAATGATTCACACAACGAGTCACAATGGCTAATGAACAAGGACAAATGATTCACACGACGAGTCACAATGACTAATGAACTAGGACAAATGATTCACACGAAGAGTCACAACGACCAATAAACAAGGACAAATGGTTCACACAACGAGTCACAAGGACTAAAGAACAAGGACAAATGATTCACACAACGAGTCACAATGACTAATGTACTAGGACAAATGATTCACACAAAGAGTCACAATGACTAATGAACAAGGACAAATGATTCACACGACGAGTCACAATGACTAATGAACTAGGACAAATGATTCACACAGAGAGTCATAATGTCTAATAAACAAGGACAAATGGTTCACATAACGAGTCACAAGGACTAATGAACAAGGACAAATGATTCACACAACGAGTCACAATGACTAATGAACTAGGACAAATGATTCACACAAAGAGTCACAACGACTAATAAACAAGGACAAATGGTTCACACAACGAGTCACAAGGACTAATAAACAAGGACAAATGATTCACACAACGAGTCACAATGACTAATGTACTAGGACAAATGATTCACACAAAGAGTCACAATGACTAATGAACAAGGACAAATGACTCACACAACGAGTCACAATGAGTAATTAACTAGGATAAAGGATTCACACAAAGAGTCACAATAAATAATGACCAAGGACAAATGGTTCACATAATGAGTCACAAGGACTAATGATTCACACAACGAGTCACAATGAGTAATTAACTAGGATAAAGGATTCACAGAAAGAGTCACAATAAATAATGACCAAGGCCAAATGATTTACACAACGAGTCACAATGAGTAGGACAAATGATTCACACAAAGAGTCACAATGACTAATGAACAAGGACAAATGATTCACACAACGAGTCACAATGACTGATGTATTAGGACAAATGATTCACACAAAGAGTCACAATGACTAATGAACAAGGACAAATGATTCACACAACGAGTCACAATGAGTAATTAACTAGGATAAAGGATTCACACAAAGAGTCATAATAAATAATGACCAAGTACAAATGATTTACACAATGAGTCACAATGAGTAATTAACTAGGACAAATGATTCACACAAAGAGTCATAATAACTAATGAACAAGGACAAATGGTTCACATAACGAGTCACAAGGACTAATGAACAAGGACAAATGATTCACACAACGAGTCATAATGACTAATGAATAAAGACAAATGGTTCGCACAACGAGTCACAATGACTAATAACTAAGGACAAATGGTTCACATAACGAGTCACAAGGACTAATGAACAAGGACAAATGATTCACACAACGAGTCATAATGACTAATGAATAAAGACAAATGGTTCGCACAACGAGTCATAATTTGTAATTAACTAGGACAAATGATTCACACAAAGAGTCACAATAACTAATGAACAAGGGCAAATGATTCACACAACGAGTCACAATGGCTAATGAAAAAGGACAAATGATTCACACGACGAGTCACAATGACTAATGAACTAGGACAAATGATTCACACGAAGAGTCACAACGACCAATAAACAAGGACAAATGGTTCACACAACGAGTCACAAGGACTAAAGAACAAGGACAAATGATTCACACAACGAGTCACAATGACTAATGTACTAGGACAAATGATTCACACAAAAAGTCACAATGACTAATGAACAAGGACAAATGATTCACACAACGAGTCACAATGAGTAATTAAATAGGATAAAAGATTCACACAAAGAGTCACAATAACTAATGAACAAGGACAAATGATTCACACAACGAGTCACAATGGCTAATGAACAAGGACAAATGATTCACACGATGAGTCACAATGACTAATGAACTAGGATAAATGATTCACACAAAGAGTCACAACGACTAATAAACAAGGACAAATGGTTCACATAACAAGTCAGAAGGACTAATGAACAAGGACAAATGATTCACACAACAAGTCACAATGGCTAATGAACAAGGACAAATGATTCACACGACGAGTCGCAATGACTAATGAATTAGGACAAATGATTCACACAAAGAGTCACAACGACTAATAAACAAGGACAAATGGTTCACGCAACGAGTCACATGGACTAATGAACAAGGACAAATGATTCACACGACGAGTCATAATGACTAATGAACTAGGACAAATGATTCACACAAAGAGTCACAATGACTAATAAACAAGGACAAATGGTTCACATAACGAGTCACAAGGACTAATGAACAAGGATTAATGATTCACACAACGAGTCATAATGACTAATGAATTAGGACTAATGATTCACACGAAGAGTCACAACGACCAATAAACAAGGACAAATGGTTCACACAACGAGTCACAAGGACTAAAGAACAAGGACAAATGATTCACACAACGAGTCACAATGACTAATATACTAGGACAAATGATTCACACAAAGAGTAACAATGACAAATGAACAAGGACAAATGATTCACACAACGAGTCATAATGAGTAATTAAAAAGGATAAAAGATTCACACAAAGAGTCACAATAACTAATGAACAAGGACAAATGATTCACACAACGTGTCACAATAGCTAATGAACAAGGACAAATGATTCACACGACGAGTCTCAATGACTAATGAACTAGGACAAATGATTCACACAAAGAGTCACAACGACTAATAAACAAGGACAAATGGTTCACACAACGAGTCACAATGACTAATGAAGAAGGACAAATGATTCACACAACGAGTCACAATGGCTAATCAACAAGGACAAATGATTCACACGACGAGTCACAATGACTAATGTATTAGGACAAATGATTCACACAAAGAGTCACAATGACTAATGAACAAGGACAAATGATTCACACAACGAGTCACAATGAGTAATTAACTAGGATAAAGGATTCACACAAAGAGTCACAATAAATAATGACCAAGGACAAATGATTTACACAATGAGTCACAATGAGTAATTAACTAGGACAAATGATTCACACAAAGAGTCATAATAACTAATGAACAAGGACAAATGGTTCACATAACGAGTCACAAGGACTAATGAACAAGGACAAATGATTCACACAACGAGTCATAATGACTAATGAATAAAGACAAATAATTCGCACAACGAGTCACAATGACTAATAACCAAGGACAAATGGTTCACATAACGAGTCACAAGGACTAATGAACAAGGACAAATGATTCACACAACGAGTCATAATGACTAATGAATAAAGACAAATGGTTCGCACAACGAGTCATAATTTGTAATTAACTAGGACAAATGATTCACACAAAGAGTCACAATAACTAATGAACAAGGGCAAATGATTCACACAACGAGTCACAATGGCTAATGAACAAGGACAAATGATTCACACGACGAGTCACAATGACTAATGAACTAGGACAAATGATTCACACGAAGAGTCACAACGACCAATAAACAAGGACAAATGGTTCACACAACGAGTCACAAGGACTAAAGAACAAGGACAAATGATTCACACAACGAGTCACAATGACTAATGTACTAGGACAAATGATTCACACAAAAAGTCACAATGACTAATGAACAAGGACAAATGATTCACACAACGAGTCACAATGAGTAATTAAATAGGATAAAAGATTCACACAAAGAGTCACAATAACTAATGAACAAGGACAAATGATTCACACAACGAGTCACAATGGCTAATGAACAAGGACAAATGATTCACACGATGAGTCACAATGACTAATGAACTAGGACAAATGATTCACACAAAGTGTCACAATGACTAATATACAAGGACAAATGGTTCACATAACGAGTCACAAGGACTAATGAACAAGGACAAATGATTCACACAACGAGTCATAATGACTAATGAACTAGGACAAATGATTCACACGAAGAGTCACAACGACCAATAAAAAAGGACAAAAGGTTCACACAACGAGTCACAAGGACTAAAGAACAAGGACAAATGATTCACACAACGAGTCACAATGACTAATGTACTAGGACAAATGATTCACACAAAGAGTCACAATGACTAATGAACAAGGACAAATGATTCACACGACGAGTCACAATGACTAATGAACTAGGACAAATGATTCACACAGAGAGTCATAATGACTAATAAACAAGGACAAATGGTTCACATAACGAGTCACAAGGACTAATGAACAAGGACAAATGATTCACACAACGAGTCATAATGACTAATGAACTAGGAAAAATGATTCACACGAAGAGTCACAACGACCAATAAACAAGGACAAATGGCTCACACAACGAGTCCCAAGGACTAAAGAACAAGGACAAATGATTCACACAACGAGTCACAATGACTAATGTACTAGGACAAATGATTCACACAAAGAGTCACAATGACTAATGAATAAAGACAATTTGTTCGCACAACGAGTTATAATGTGTAATTAACTAGGACAAATGATTCACACAAAGAGTCACAATAACTAATGAACAAGGACAAATGATTCACACAACGAGTCACAATGGCTAATGAACAGGGACAAATGATTCACACGACGAGTCACAATGTCTAATGAACTAGGACAAATGATTCACACAAAGAGTCACAACGACTAATAAACAAGGAGAAATGGTTCACACAACGAGTCACAATGGCTAATGAACAAGGACAAATGAACTTGGACAAATAATTCACACAAAGAGTCACAATGACTAATAAACAAGGACAAATGGTTCACACAACGAGTCACAAGGACTAAAGAACAAGAACAAATGATTCACACAACGAGTCACAATGACTAATGTACTAGGACAAATGATTCACACAAAGAGTAACAATGACAAATGAACAACGACAAATGATTCACACAACGAGTCACAATGAGTAATTAAATAGGATAAAGGATTCACACAAAGAGTCACAATAACTAATGAACAAGGACAAATGATTCACAAAACGTGTCACAATGGCTAATGAACAAGTACAAATGATTCACACGACGAGTCACAATGAATAATGAACTAGGACAAATGATTCACACAAAGAGTCACAACGACTAATAAACAAGGACAAATGGTTCACACAACGAGTCACAATGACTAATGAAGAAGGACAAATGATTCACACAACGAGTCACAATGGGTAATGAACAAGGACAAATGATTCACACGACGAGTCACAATGACTAATGAATTAGGACAAATAATTCACACAAAGAGTCACAACGACTAATAAACAAGGACAAATGGTTCACGCAACGAGTCACATGGACTAATGAACAAGGACAAATGTTTCACACGACGAGTCACAATGACTAATGAACTAGGACAAATGATTCACACAAAGAGTCACAATGACTAATAAACAAGGACAAATGGTTCACATAACGAGTCACAAGGACTAATGAACAAGGACAAATGATTCACACAACAAGACATAATGACTAATGAACTAGGACAAATGATTCACACGAAGAGTCACAACGACCAATAAAAAAGGACAAATGGTTCACACAACGACTCACAAGGACTAAAGAACAAGGATAAATGATTCACACAACGAGTCACAATGACTAATGTACTAGGACAAATGATCCACACAAAGAGTCACAATGACTAATGAACAAGGACAAATGATTCACACGACGAGTCACAATGACTAATGAACTAGGACAAATGATTCACACAGAGAGTCATAATGACTACTAAACAAGGACAAATGGTTCACATAACGAGTCATAATGACTAATGAACAAGGACAAATAATTCACACAACGAGTCATAATGACTAATGAACTAGGACAAATGATTCACACGAAGAGTCACAATGACTAATAAACAAGGACAAATGGTTCACACAACGAGTCACAAGGACTAAAGAACAAGAACAAATGATTCACACAACGAGTCACAATGACTAATGTACTAGGACAAATGATTCACACAAAGAGTAACAATGACAAATGAACAACGACAAATGATTCACACAACGAGTCACAATGAGTAATTAAATAGGATAAAGGATTCACACAAAGAGTCACAATAACTAATGAACAAGGACAAATGATTCACAAAACGTGTCACAATGGCTAATGAACAAGTACAAATGATTCACACGACGAGTCACAATGAATAATGAACTAGGACAAATGATTCACACAAAGAGTCACAACGACTAATAAACAAGGACAAATGGTTCACACAACGAGTCACAATGACTAATGAAGAAGGACAAATGATTCACACAACGAGTCACAATGGGTAATGAACAAGGACAAATGATTCACACGACGAGTCATAATGACTAATGAATTAGGACAAATAATTCACACAAAGAGTCACAACGACTAATAAACAAGGACAAATGGTTCACGCAACGAGTCACATGGACTAATGAACAAGGACAAATGTTTCACACGACGAGTCACAATGACTAATGAACTAGGACAAATGATTCACACAAAGAGTCACAATGACTAATAAACAAGGACAAATGGTTCACATAACGAGTCACAAGGACTAATGAACAAGGACAAATGATTCACACAACAAGGCATAATGACTAATGAACTAGGACAAATGATTCACACGAAGAGTCACAACGACCAATAAAAAGGACAAATGGTTCACACAACGACTCACAAGGACTAAAGAACAAGGACAAATGATTCACACAACGAGTCACAATGACTAATGTACTAGGACAAATGATCCACACAAAGAGTCACAATGACTAATGAACAAGGACAAATGATTCACACGACGAGTCACAATGACTAATGAACTAGGACAAATGATTCACACAGAGAGTCATAATGACTACTAAACAAGGACAAATGGTTCACATAACGAGTCATAATGACTAATGAACAAGGACAAATAATTCACACAACGAGTCATAATGACTAATTAACTAGGACAAATGATTCACACGAAGAGTCACAACGACTAATAAACAAGGGCAAATGGCTCACACAACGAGTCACAAGGACTAAAGAACAAGGACAAATGATTCACACAACGAGTCAAAATGACTAATGTACTAGGACAAATGATTCACACAAAGAGTCACAATGACTAATGAATAAAGACAAATGGTTCGCACAACGAGTCATAATGTGTAATTAACTAGGGCAAATTATTCACACAAAGAGTCACAATAACTAATGAACAAGGACACATGATTCACACAACGAGTCACAATGGCTAATGAACAGGGACAAATGATTCACACGACGAGTCACAATGTCTAATGAACTAGGACAAATGATTCACACAAAGAGTCACAACGACTAATAAACAAGGACTAATGGTTCACACAACGAGTCACATGGACTAATGAACAAGGACAAATGATTCACACGACGAGTCACAATGACTAATGAACTTGGACAAATGATTCACACAAAGAGTCACAATGACTAATAAACAAGGACAAATGGTTCACATAACGAGTCACAATGGCTAATGAACAAGGACAAATGATTCACACGACGAGTCACAATGACTAATGATTTAGGACAAATGATTCACACAATGAGTCACAACGACTAATAAACAAGGACAAATGGTTCACGCAACGAGTCACATGGACTAATGAAGAAGGACAAATGATTCACACAACGAGTCACAATGGCTAATGAACAAGGACAAATGATTCACACGACGAGTCACAATGACTAATGAATTAGGACAAATGATTCACACAAAGAGTCACAATAACTAATGAACAAGGACAAATGATTCACACAACGAGTCACAATGGCTAATGAACAAGGACAAATGATTCACACGACGAGTCACAATGACTAATGAATTAGGACAAATGATTCACACAAAGAGTCACAACGACTAATAAACAAGGACAAATGGTTCACGCAACGAGTCACATGGACTAATGAACAAGGACAAATGATTCACACAACGAGTCATAATGACTAATGAATAAAGACAAATGGTTCGCACAACGAGTCATAATGTGTAATTAACTAGGACAAATGATTAACACAAAGAATCACAATAACTAATGAACAAGGACAAATGATTCACACAACGAGTCACAATGGCTAATGAACAAGGACAAATGATTCACACGACGAGTCATAATGACTAATGAATAAAGACAAATGGTTCGCACAACGAGTCATAATGTGTAATTAACTAGGACAAATGATTAACACAAAGAGTCACAATAACTAATGAACAAGGACAAATGATTCACACAACGAGTCACAATGGCTATAGAACAAGGACAAATGATTCACACGACGAGTCACAATGACTAATGAATTAGGACAAATGGTTAACAAAAAGAGTCACAACGACTAATAAACAAGGACAAATGGTTCACGCAACGAGTCACATGGACTAATGAACAAGGACAAATGATTCACACGATGAGTCACAATGACTAATGACCTAGGACAAATGCTTCACACAAAGAGTCACAATGACTAATAAACAAGGACAAATGGTTCACATAACGAGTCACAAGGACTAATGAACAAGGACTAATGATTCACACAACGAGTCATAATGACTAATGAACTAGGACAAATGATTCACACGAAGAGTCACAACGACCAATAAACAAGGACAAATGGTTCACACAACGAGTCACAAGGACCAAAGAACAAGGACAAATGATTCACACAACGAGTCACAATGACTAATGTACTAGGACAAATGATTCACACAAAGAGTAACAATGACAAATGAACAAGGACAAATGATTCACACAACGAGTCACAATGAGTAATTAAATAGGATAAAGGATTCACACAAAGAGTCACAATAACTAATGAACAAGGACAAATGATTCACACAACGTGTCACAATGGCTAATGAACAAGGACAAATGATTCACACGACGAGTCACAATGACTAATGAACTAGGACAAATGATTCACACAAAGAGTCACAACGACTAATAACCAAGGACAAATGGTTCACACAACGAGTCACAATGACTAATGAACAAGGACAAATGATTCACACAACGAGTCACAATGGCTAATGAACAAGGACAAATGATTCACACGACGAGTCACAATGACTAATGAATTAGGACAAATGATTCACACAAAGAGTCACAACAACTAATAAACAAGGACAAATGGTTCACGCAAAGAGTCACATGGAGTAATGAACAAAGACAAATGATTCACATGACGAGTCACAATGACTAATGAACTAGGACAAATGATTCACACAAAGAGTCACAATGACTAATAAACAAGGACAAATGGTTCACATAACGAGTCACAAGGACTAATGAACGAGTCACAAGGACAAATGAATCACACAACGAGTCATAATGACTAATGAACTAGGACAAATGATTCACACGAAGAGTCACAACGACCAATAAACAAGGACAAATGGTTCACACAACGAGTCACAAGGACTAAAGAACAAGGACAAATGATTCACACAACGAGTCACAATGACTAATGTACTAGGACAAATGATTCACACAAAGAGTCACAATGACAAATGAACAAGGACAAATGATTCACACGACGAGTCACAATGACTAATGAACTAGGACAAATGATTCACACAAAGAGTCACAATGACTAATAAACAAGGACAAATGGTTCACATAAGGAGTTACAAGGACTAATGAACACGGACAAATGATTCACATAACGAGTCATAATGACTAATGAACTAGGACAAATGATTCACACGAAGAGTCACAACGACCAATAAACAAGGACAAATGGTTCACACAAAGAGTCACAATAACTAATGAACAAGGACAAATGATTCACACAACGAGTCACAATGGCTAATGAACTAGGACAAATGATTCACACGACGAGTCACAATGACTAATGAACTAGGACAAATGATTCACACAAAGAGTCACAACGACTAATAAACAAGGACTAATTATTCACACAACGAGTCACATGGACTAATGAACAAGGACAAATGATTCACACGACGAGTCACAATGACTAATGAACTTGGACAAATGATTCACACAAAGAGGCACAATGACTAATAAACAAGGACAAATGGTTCACATAACGAGTCACAAGGACTAATGAACAAGGACAAATGATTCACACAACGAGTCATAATGACTAATGAATAAAGACAAATGGTTCGCACAACGAGTCATAATGTGTAATTAACTAGGACAAATGATTCACACAAAGAGTCGCAATAACTAATGAACAAGGACAAATGATTCACATAACGAGTCACAATGGCTAATGAACAAGGACAAATGATTCACACGACAAGTCACAATGACTAATGAACTAGGACAAATGATTCACACAAAGAGTCACAACGACTAATAAACAAGGACAAATGGTTCACACAACGAGTCACAAGGACTAATGAACAAGGACAAATGATTCACACAACAAGTCACAATGACTAATGTACTAGGACAAATGATTCACACAAAGAGTCACAATGACTAATGAACAAGGACAAATGATTCACACAATGAGTCACAATGAGTAATTAACTAGGATAAAGGATTCACACAAAGAGTCACAATAAATAATGAGCAAGGACAAATGATTTACACAACGAGTCACAATGAGTAGGACAAATGATTCACACAAAGAGTCACAATGAGTAATGAACAAGCACAAAAGATTCACACAACGAGTCACAATGGCTAATGAACAAGGACAAATGGTTCACACAACGAGTCAAAAGGACTAACGAACAAGGACGAATGATTCACACGACGAGTCACAATGACTAATGAACTAGGACAAATGATTCACACAAAGAGTCACAACGACTAATAAACAAGGATAAATGGTTCAGACAACGAGTCACAAGGACTAATGAACAAGGACAAATGATTCACACAACGAGTCACAATGACTAATGTACTAGGACAAATGATTCACACAAAGAGTCACAATGACTAATGAACAAGGACAAATGATTCACACAATGAGTCACAATGAGTAATTAACTAGGATAAAGGATTCACACAAAGAGTCACAATAAATAATGAGCAAGGACAAATGATTTACACAACGTGTCACAATGACTAGGACAAATGATTCACACAAAGAGTCACAATGACTAATGAACAAGGACAAATGATTCACACAATTAGTCACAATGAGTAATTAACTAGGATAAAGGATTCACACAAAGAGTCACAATAAATAATGACCAAGGACAAATGATTTACACAACGAGTTACAATGAGTAATTAACTAGGACAAATGATTCACACAAAGAGTCATAATAACTAATGAACAATGACAAATGATTCACACAAAGAGTCACAAGGATTAATGAACAAGGACAAATGATTCACACAACGAGTCACAATGGCTAATGAACAAGGACAAATGATTCACACGACGAGTCACAATGACTAATGAACTAGGACAAATGATTCACACGAAGAGTCACATCGACCAATAAACAAGGACAAATGGTTCACACAACGAGTCACAAGGACTAAAGAACAATGACAAATGATTCACACAACGAGTCACAATGACTAATGTACTAGGACAAATGATTCACACAAAGAGTCACAATGACTAATGAATAAAGACAAATGGTTCGCACATCGAGTCATAATGTGTAATTAACTAGGACAAATGATTCACACAAAGAGTCACAATAACTAATGAACAAGGACAAATGATTCACACAACGAGTCACAATGGCTAATGAACAAGGACAAATGATTCACACGACGAGTCACAATGACTAATGAACTAGGACAAATGATTCACACGAAGAGTCACATCGACCAATAAACAAGGACAAATGGTTCACACAACGAGTCACAAGGACTAAATGATGTAAAATAACTTGGACGAATTGGATTGAACAGTTCGACCGTCTGTTCAGGATGAAAAACGTGTAAATCTGACAGTTTGTTTGTCTGTTCGTCTAAGTATTTTAGGATTAACGCAGCGGAATTTAACTGAAACTGTTGTAAAAACGTGAAAAGTAACAAAGTAACGGGGATAGTATGGTGAATCTCGCTCTCCGCCTCGCAAGGTACGAACTCGAAACACTCAAATGATCAACCTCGCAAAGAAGATCTGAAAGCCAAAACTCGCAAGCCTTGAACTCAATTGTTCTCACACAGGGAACGTTTTTTTATTAATCTCATAATCTGAAAAATAGGGTTACAACGAAGTCCTATTTATACTCCTACCTAGCTTGACTAATAAGCTATCTTCCCTAATCCTACTCGATGTCACAAATCTGACTCGAGATCTAATTCCTTAGCTTATACTCCTTTCCTAAACTAACTAGGAAAGTTATTAAACTAATAATAATTAAAATACAACTAGATTTAAGGTATTCTAATTAAACTAAGATTAGGAAATAACAAGTTTTCCTAACTTGACTAGAATTAGGATATAAGCTAACCTTTCCTAATCTTATTCGAAATTAAATAAGCTAAACTAATTCCACACGATTTAGGAAACTAAGATAATCCTATTTGAACACAAAATACTTATTACCTAATATAATTAAACTAGGATATGACTCCTTTTGGTAAGAAGTCTCGACATCACTACCTTGGATGCCAAGTAAACACGTGAACTTGCCTGAATCATACTTGAGCATTCTGAACAGTCCTGCCGAGTGTTCAATAAGTTTCATTTCGATTAATCCTTTCCAATACTTCGTTTTACACATTGCTCCTGCATCATTCTCCCTTTCTTCAAAAAAAGAATCGACCCGATTCTTGGTCCATCCCCTCCCGGATCAAATATGAACCATCCCATCTTAATCATGATAGTAGTGATTCTTATGCAGCTTATATGACTCTTTCTTTTGTTCTTAAACCTAGTCCCCTTGAACCATCGGTTTTTGTGTCTTCTTCTTTTGTAGCTTTTAAACAATCTTTGTTTGTGCCTTCCACCCCACCTCCCTCCTTGCACAAAACCAGAAAATTCAAAATAGGTGCTAGTAAAACCACCGTGAGCAGCTCCCACATGAACCGAATTCAACAACAAACGGTATTGACAACCCCCACCGTAGAGTTTCTTATCTATTGATACTTCGAGTGGTGATTGATACTTTTTGTTAAACAGAAAATCCGAACAATTACCAACACGCAAAGATTACCTTACCGAATACCAAATTAGCTTTGTTTGTTTCCGTCTTGGGCCAGATTCGGTAGCACTTCTTGATCACGCACAAGCAGTCAAAGAACAAAGCCCTCTTCCACCTTGTTCTCTACATGCTCCTCTCCTTCTTCTTGAACATCCTTATTCGAACAGTCTTTTGAACCTCCTCTGCTTCGACAAGATAAGGCATCTCCGAATCCGACAGTCACTTGTACTGTTCTGTAACGTCTCCCCATCCTTTTGAATCTCATCAAAAGATTCAGCCTTTCCGTCATTAATCGGATCAGCTAGCAACTTAAGAGAGTCAATCTTTGTCTCGTCTTTCTTTACTCCACAAGATTGAATAAGATCACGCTCCCACTTCTCGTATTTGGATGAAATCTGATCAATTCTCCTTGTTATGTCCTCCCATAACAATTTTTCCTCATAATCCTCCAACATCTTCAATGCTTGCCTGAGTTTTTTCCGACACATGTTGATGTAGATAAAAGACCACCCCAAGGACCGTCTTGGTTTAAGGAAATCAAGAGCCGAAGCTCTGATACCAAATTGATGTAAAATAACTTGGACGAATTGGATTGAACAGTTCGACCGTCTGTTCAGGATGAAAAACGTGTAAATCTGACAGTTTGTTTGTCTGTTCGTCTAAGTATTTTAGGATTAACGCAGCGGAATTTAACTGAAACTGTTGTAAAAACGTGAAAAGTAACAAAGTAACGGGGATAGTATGGTGAATCTCTCTCTCCGCCTCGCAAGGTACGAACTCGAAACACTCAAATGATCAACCTCGCAAAGAAGATCTGAAAGCCAAAACTCGCAAGCCTTGAACTCAATTGTTCTCACACAGGGAACGTTTTTTTATTAATCTCATAATCTGAAAAATAGGGTTACAACGAAGTCCTATTTATACTCCTACCTAGCTTGACTAATAAGCTATCTTCCCTAATCCTACTCGATGTCACAAATCTGACTCGAGATCTAATTCCTTAGCTTATACTCCTTTCCTAAACTAACTAGGAAAGTTATTAAACTAATAATAATTAAAATACAACTAGATTTAAGGTATTCTAATTAAACTAAGATTAGGAAATAACAAGTTTTCCTAACTTGACTAGAATTAGGATATAAGCTAACCTTTCCTAATCTTATTCGAAATTAAATAAGCTAAACTAATTCCACACGATTTAGGAAACTAAGATAATCCTATTTGAACACAAAATACTTATTACCTAATATAATTAAACTAGGATATGACTCCTTTTGGTAAGAAGTCTCGACATCACTACCTTGGATGCCAAGTAAACACGTGAACTTGCCTGAATCATACTTGAGCATTCTGAACAGTCCTGCCGAGTGTTCAATAAGTTTCATTTCGACAGAATCCTTTCCAATACTTCGTTTTACACATTGCTCCATTGCTCCTGCATCACTAAAGAACAAGGACAAATGATTCACACAACGAGTCACAATGACTACTGTACTAGGACAAATGATTCACACAAAGAGTCACAATGACTAATGAATAAAGACAAATGGTTCGCACAACGAGTCATAATGTGTAATTAACTAGGACAAATGATTCACACAAAGAGTCACAATAACTAATGAACAAGGACAAATGATTCACACAACGAGTCACAATGGCTAATGAACTGGGACAAATGATTCACACGACGAGTCACAATGACTAATGAACTAGGACAAATGATTCACACAAAGAGTCACAACGACTAATAAACAAGGACTAATGATTCACACAACGAGTCACATGGACTAATGAACAAGGACAAATGATTCACACGACGAGTCACAATGACTAATGAACTTGGACAAATGATTCACACAAAGAGGCACAATGACTAATAAACAAGGACAAATGGTTCACATAACGAGTCACAAGGACTAATGAACAAGGACAAATGATTCACACAACGAGTCATAATGACTAATGAATAAAGACAAATGGTTCGCACAACGAGTCATAATGTGTAATTAACTAGGACAAATGATTCACACAAAGAGTCGCAATAACTAATGAACAAGGACAAATGATTCACATAACGAGTCACAATGGCTAATGAACAAGGACAAATGATTCACACGACAAGTCACAATGACTAATGAACTAGGACAAATGATTCACACAAAGAGTCACAACGACTAATAAACAAGGACAAATGGTTCACACAACGAGTCACAAGGACTAATGAACAAGGACAAATGATTCACACAACAAGTCACAATGACTAATGTACTAGGACAAATGATTCACACAAAGAGTCACAATGACTAATGAACAAGGACAAATGATTCACACAATGAGTCACAATGAGTAATTAACTAGGATAAAAGATTCACACAAAGAGTCACAATAAATAATGAGCAAGGACAAATGATTTACACAACGAGTCACAATGAGTAGGACAAATGATTCACACAAAGAGTCATAATGAGTAATGAACAAGCACAAAAGATTCACACAACGAGTCACAATGGCTAATGAACAAGGACAAATGGTTCACACAACGAGTCAAAAGGACTAACGAACAAGGACGAATGATTCACACGACGAGTCACAATGACTAATGAACTAGGACAAATGATTCACACAAAGAGTCACAACGACTAATAAACAAGGATAAATGGTTCACACAACGAGTCACAAGGACTAATGAACAAGGACAAATGATTCACACAACGAGTCACAATGACTAATGTACTAGGACATATGATTCACACAAAGAGTCACAATGACTAATGAACAAGGACAAATGATTCACACAATGAGTCACAATGAGTAATTAACTAGGATAAAGGATTCACACAAAGAGTCACAATAAATAATGAGCAAGGACAAATGAATTACACAACGTGTCACAATGACTAGGACAAATGATTCACACAAAGAGTCACAATGACTAATGAACAAGGACAAATGATTCACACAATGAGTCACAATGAGTAATTAACTAGGATAAAGGATTCACACAAAGAGTCACAATAAATAATGACCAAGGACAAATGATTTACACAACGAGTCACAATGAGTAATTAACTAGGACAAATGATTCACACAAAGAGTCATAATAACTAATGAACAATGACAAATGATTCACACAAAGAGTCACAAGGATTAATGAACAAGGACAAATGATTCACACAACGAGTCACAATGGCTAATGAACAAGGACAAATGATTCACACGACGAGTCACAATGACTAATGAACTAGGGCAAATGATTCACACGAAGAGTCACATCGACCAATAAACAAGGACAAATGGTTCACACAACGAGTCACAAGGACTAAAGAACAAGGACAAATGATTCACACAACGAGTCACAATGACTAATGTACTAGGACAAATGATTCACACAAAGAGTCACAATGACTAATGAATAAAGACAAATGGTTCGCACAACGAGTCATAATGTGTAATTAACAAGGACAAATGATTCACACAAAGAGTCACAATAACTAATGAACAAGGACAAATGATTCACACAACGAGTCACAATGGCTAATGAACAAGGACAAATGATTCACACGACGAGTCACAATGACTAATGAACTAGGACAAATGATTCACACGAAGAGTCACATCGACCAATAAACAAGGACAAATGGTTCACACAACGAGTCACAAGGACTAAAGAACAAGGACAAATGATTCACACAACGAGTCACAATGACTAATGTACTAGGACAAATGATTCACACAAAGAGTCACAATGACTAATGAATAAAGACAAATGGTTCGCACAACGAGTCATAATGTGTAATTAACTAGGACAAATGATTCACACAAAGAGTCACAATAACTAATGAACAAGGACAAATGATTCACACAACGAGTCACAATGGCTAATGAACAGGGACAAATGATTCACACGACGAGTCACAATGACTAATGAACTAGGACAAATGATTCACACAAAGAGTCACAACGACTTATAAACAAGGACTAATGATTCATACAACGAGTCACATGTACTAATGAACAAGGACAAATGATTCACACGACGAGTCACAATGGCTAATGAACTTGGACAGATGATTCACACAAACAGTCACAATGACTAATAAACAAGGACAAATGGTTCACATAACGAGTCACAAGGACTAATGAACAAGGACAAATGATTCACACAACAAGTCACAATGACTAATGTACTAGGACAAATGATTCACACAAAGAGTCACAATGACTAATGAATAAAGACAAATGGTTCGCACAACGAGTCATAATGTGTAATTAACTAGGACAAATGATTCACACAAAGAGTCACAATAACTAATGAACAAGGACAAATGATTCACACAACGAGTCACAATGGCTAATGAACTGGGACAAATGATTCACACGACGAGTCACATCGACCAATAAACAAGGACAAATGGTTCACACAACGAGTCACAAGGACTAAAGAACAAGGACAAATGATTCACACAACGAGTCACAATGACTACTGTACTAGGACAAATGATTCACACAAAGAGTCACAATGACTAATGAATAAAGACAAATGGTTCGCACAACGAGTCATAATGTGTAATTAACTAGGACAAATGATTCACACAAAGAGTCACAATAACTAATGAACAAGGACAAATGATTCACACAACGAGTCACAATGGCTAATGAACTGGGACAAATGATTCACACGACGAGTCACAATGACTAATGAACTAGGACAAATGATTCACACAAAGAGTCACAACGACTAATAAACAAGGACTAATGATTCACACAACGAGTCACATGGACTAATGAACAAGGACAAATGATTCACACGACGAGTCACAATGACTAATGAACTTGGACAAATGATTCACACAAAGAGGCACAATGACTAATAAACAAGGACAAATGGTTCACATAACGAGTCACAAGGACTAATGAACAAGGACAAATGATTCACACAACGAGTCATAATGACTAATGAATAAAGACAAATGGTTCGCACAACGAGTCATAATGTGTAATTAACTAGGACAAATGATTCACACAAAGAGTCGCAATAACTAATGAACAAGGACAAATGATTCACATAACGAGTCACAATGGCTAATGAACAAGGACAAATGATTCACACGACAAGTCACAATGACTAATGAACTAGGACAAATGATTCACACAAAGAGTCACAACGACTAATAAACAAGGACAAATGGTTCACACAACGAGTCACAAGGACTAATGAACAAGGACAAATGATTCACACAACAAGTCACAATGACTAATGTACTAGGACAAATGATTCACACAAAGAGTCACAATGACTAATGAACAAGGACAAATGATTCACACAATGAGTCACAATGAGTAATTAACTAGGATAAAAGATTCACACAAAGAGTCACAATAAATAATGAGCAAGGACAAATGATTTACACAACGAGTCACAATGAGTAGGACAAATGATTCACACAAAGAGTCATAATGAGTAATGAACAAGCACAAAAGATTCACACAACGAGTCACAATGGCTAATGAACAAGGACAAATGGTTCACACAACGAGTCAAAAGGACTAACGAACAAGGACGAATGATTCACACGACGAGTCACAATGACTAATGAACTAGGACAAATGATTCACACAAAGAGTCACAACGACTAATAAACAAGGATAAATGGTTCACACAACGAGTCACAAGGACTAATGAACAAGGACAAATGATTCACACAACGAGTCACAATGACTAATGTACTAGGACATATGATTCACACAAAGAGTCACAATGACTAATGAACAAGGACAAATGATTCACACAATGAGTCACAATGAGTAATTAACTAGGATAAAGGATTCACACAAAGAGTCACAATAAATAATGAGCAAGGACAAATGATTTACACAACGTGTCACAATGACTAGGACAAATGATTCACACAAAGAGTCACAATGACTAATGAACAAGGACAAATGATTCACACAATGAGTCACAATGAGTAATTAACTAGGATAAAGGATTCACACAAAGAGTCACAATAAATAATGACCAAGGACAAATGATTTACACAACGAGTCACAATGAGTAATTAACTAGGACAAATGATTCACACAAAGAGTCATAATAACTAATGAACAATGACAAATGATTCACACAAAGAGTCACAAGGATTAATGAACAAGGACAAATGATTCACACAACGAGTCACAATGGCTAATGAACAAGGACAAATGATTCACACGACGAGTCACAATGACTAATGAACTAGGGCAAATGATTCACACGAAGAGTCACATCGACCAATAAACAAGGACAAATGGTTCACACAACGAGTCACAAGGACTAAAGAACAAGGACAAATGATTCACACAACGAGTCACAATGACTAATGTACTAGGACAAATGATTCACACAAAGAGTCACAATGACTAATGAATAAAGACAAATGGTTCGCACAACGAGTCATAATGTGTAATTAACAAGGACAAATGATTCACACAAAGAGTCACAATAACTAATGAACAAGGACAAATGATTCACACAACGAGTCACAATGGCTAATGAACAAGGACAAATGATTCACACGACGAGTCACAATGACTAATGAACTAGGACAAATGATTCACACGAAGAGTCACATCGACCAATAAACAAGGACAAATGGTTCACACAACGAGTCACAAGGACTAAAGAACAAGGACAAATGATTCACACAACGAGTCACAATGACTAATGTACTAGGACAAATGATTCACACAAAGAGTCACAATGACTAATGAATAAAGACAAATGGTTCGCACAACGAGTCATAATGTGTAATTAACTAGGACAAATGATTCACACAAAGAGTCACAATAACTAATGAACAAGGACAAATGATTCACACAACGAGTCACAATGGCTAATGAACAGGGACAAATGATTCACACGACGAGTCACAATGACTAATGAACTAGGACAAATGATTCACACAAAGAGTCACAACGACTTATAAACAAGGACTAATGATTCATACAACGAGTCACATGTACTAATGAACAAGGACAAATGATTCACACGACGAGTCACAATGGCTAATGAACTTGGACAGATGATTCACACAAACAGTCACAATGACTAATAAACAAGGACAAATGGTTCACATAACGAGTCACAAGGACTAATGAACAAGGACAAATGATTCACACAACAAGTCACAATGACTAATGTACTAGGACAAATGATTCACACAAAGAGTCACAATGACTAATGAACAAGGACAAATGATTCACACAATGAGTCACAATGAGTAATTAACTAGGATAAAGGATTCACACAAAGAGTCACAATAAATAATGAGCAAGGACAAATGATTTACACAACGAGTCACAATGAGTTGGACAAATGATTCACACAAAGAGTCACAATGAGTAATGAACAAGCACAAAAGATTCACACAACGAGTCACAATGGCTAATGAACAAGGACAAATGGTTAACACAACGAGTCAAAAGGACTAACGAACAAGGACGAATGATTCACACGACGAGTCACAATGACTAATGAAATAGGACAAATGATTCACACAAAGAGTCACAACGACTAATAAACAAGGACAAATGGTTCACACAACGAGTCACAAGGACTAATGAACAAGGATAAATAATTCACACGACGAGTCACAATGACTAATAAACTTGGACAAATGATTCACACAAAGAGTCACAATGACTAATAAACAAGGACAAATGGTTCACACAATGAGTCACAATGAGTAATTAACTAGGATAAAGGATTCACACAAAGAGTCACAATAAATAATGAGCAAGGACAAATGATTTACACAACGAGTCACAATGAGTAGGACAAATGATTCACACAAAGAGTAAAAATGAGTAATGAACAAGCACAAATGATTCACACAACGAGTTACAATGAGTAATTAACTAGGATAAAGGATTCACACAAAGAGTCACAATAAATAATGACCAAGGACAAATGATTTACACAACGAGTCACAATGAGTAATTAACTAGGACAAATGATTCACACAAAGAGTCATAATAACTAATGAACAATGAGAAATGATTCACACAAAGAGTCACAAGGATTAATGAACAAGGACAAATGATTCACACAACGAGTCACAATGGCTAATGAACTAGGACAAATGATTCACACGACGAGTCACAATGACTAATGAACAAGGACAAATGATTCACACAAAGAGTCACAACGACTAATAAACAAGGACAAATGGTTCACACAACGAGTCACAATGACTAATGTACTAGGACAAATGATTCACACAAAGAGTCACAATGACTAATGAACTATGACAAATGATTCACACAAAGAGTCACAATGACTAATGAATAAAGACAAATGGTTCGCACAACGAGTCATAATGTGTAATTAACTAGGACGAATGATTCACACAAAGAGTCACAATAACTAATGAACACGGACAAATGATTCACACAACGAGTCACAATGGCTAATGAACAGGGACAAATGATTCACACGACGAGTCACAATGACTAATGAAATAGGACAAATGATTCACACAAAGAATCACAACGACTTATAAACAAGGACTAATGATTCATACAACGAGTCACATGTACTAATGAACAAGGACAAATGATTCACACGACGAGTCACAATGGCTAATGAACTTGGACAAATGATTCACACAAACAGTCACAATGACTAATAAACAAGGACAAATGGTTCACATAACGAGTCACAAGGACTAATGAACAAGGACAAATGATTCACACAACAAGTCACAATGACTAATGTACTAGGACAAATGATTCACACAAAGAGTCACAATGACTAATGAACAAGGACAAATGATTCACACAATGAGTCACAATGAGTAATTAACTAGGATAAAGGATTCACACAAAGAGTCACAATAAATAATGAGCAAGGACAAATGATTTACACAACGTGTCACAATGACTAGGACAAATGATTCACACAAAAGTCACAATGACTAATGAACAAGGACAAATGATTCACACAATGAGTCACAATGAGTAATTAACTAGGATAAAGGATTCACACAAAGAGTCACAATAAATAATGAGCAAGGACAAATGATTTACACAAAGAGTCACAATGAGTTGGACAAATGATTCACACAAAGAGTCACAATGAGTAATGAACAAGCACAAAAGATTCACACAACGAGTCACAATGGCTAATGAATGAGGACAAATGGTTAACACAACGAGTCAAAAGGACTAACGAACAAGGACGAATGATTCACACGACGAGTCACAATGACTAATGAAATAGGACAAATGATTCACACAAAGAGTCACAACGACTAATAAACAAGGACAAATGGTTCACACAACGAGTCACAAGGACTAATGAACAAGGATAAATAATTCACACGACGAGTCACAATGACTAATAAACTTGGACAAATGATTCACACAAAGAGTCACAATGACTAATAAACAAGGACAAATGGTTCACACAATGAGTCACAATGAGTAATTAACTAGGATAAAGGATTCACACAAAGAGTCACAATAAATAATGAGCAAGGACAAATGATTTACACAACGAGTCACAATGAGTAGGACAAATGATTCACACAAAGAGTAACAATGAGTAATGAACAAGCACAAATGATTCACACAACGAGTTACAATGAGTAATTAACTAGGATAAAGGATTCACACAAAGAGTCACAATAAATAATGACCAAGGACAAATGATTTACACAACGAGTCACAATGAGTAATTAACTAGGACAAATGATTCACACAAAGAGTCATAATAACTAATGAACAATGACAAATGATTCACACAAAGAGTCACAAGGATTAATGAACAAGGACAAATGATTCACACAACGAGTCACAATGGCTAATGAACTAGGACAAATGATTCACACGACGAGTCACAATGACTAATGAACAAGGACAAATGATTCACACAAAGAGTCACAACGACTAATAAACAAGGACAAATGGTTCACACAACGAGTCACAATGACTAATGTACTAGGACAAATGATTCACACAAAGAGTCACAATGACTAATGAACTATGACAAATGATTCACACAAAGAGTCACAATGACTAATGAATAAAGACAAATGGTTCGCACAACGAGTCATAATGTGTAATTAACTAGGACAAATGATTCACACAAAGAGTCATAATAACTAATGAACAAGGACAAATGATTCACACAACGAGTCACAATGGCTAATGAACAGGGACAAATGATTCACACGACGAGTCACAATGACTAATGAAATAGGACAAATGATTCACACAAAGAATCACAACGACTTATAAACAAGGACTAATGATTCATACAACGAGTCACATGTACTAATGAACAAGGACAAATGATTCACACAACAAGTCACAATGACTAATGTACTAGGACAAATGATTCACACAAAGAGTCACACTGACTAATGAACAAGGACAAATGATTCACACAATGAGTCACAATGAGTAATTAACTAGGATAAAGGATTCACACAAAGAGTCACAATAAATAATGAGCAAGGACAAATGATTTACACAACGTGTCACAATGACTAGGACAAATGATTCACACAAAGAGTCACAATGACTAATGAACAAGGACAAATGATTCACACAATGAGTCACAATGAGTAATTAACTAGGATAAAGGATTCACACAAAGAGTCACAATAAATAATGAGCAAGGACAAATGATTTACACAAAGAGTCACAATGAGTTGGACAAATGATTCACACAAAGAGTCACAATGAGTAATGAACAAGCACAAAAGATTCACACAACGAGTCACAATGGCTAATGAACAAGGACAAATGGTTAACACAACGAGTCAAAAGGACTAACGAACAAGGACGAATGATTCACACGACGAGTCACAATGACTAATGAAATAGGACAAATGATTCACACAAAGAGTCACAACGACTAATAAACAAGGACAAATGGTTCACACAACGAGTCACAAGGACTAATGAACAAGGATAAATAATTCACACGACGAGTCACAATGACTAATAAACTTGGACAAATGATTCACACAAAGAGTCACAATGACTAATAAACAAGGACAAATGGTTCACACAATGAGTCACAATGAGTAATTAACTAGGATAAAGGATTCACACAAAGAGTCACAATAAATAATGAGCAAGGGCAAATGATTTACACAACGAGTCACAATGAGTAGGACAAATGATTCACACAAAGAGTAACAATGAGTAATGAACAAGCACAAATGATTCACACAACGAGTTACAATGAGTAATTAACTAGGATAAAGGATTCACACAAAGAGTCACAATAAATAATGACCAAGGACAAATGATTTACACTACGAGTCACAATGAGTAATTAACTAGGACAAATGATTCACACAAAGAGTCATAATAACTAATGAACAATGACAAATGATTCACACAAAGAGTCACAAGGATTAATGAACAAGGACAAATGATTCACACAACGAGTCACAATGGCTAATGAACTAGGACAAATGATTCACACGACGAGTCACAATGACTAATGAACAAGGACAAATGATTCACACAAAGAGTCACAACGACTAATAAACAAGGACAAATGGTTCACACAACGAGTCACAATGACTAATGTACTAGGACAAATGATTCACACAAAGAGTCACAATGACTAATGAACTATGACAAATGATTCACACAAAGAGTCACAATGACTAATGAATAAAGACAAATGGTTCGCACAACGAGTCATAATGTGTAATTAACTAGGACAAATGATTCACACAAAGAGTCACAATAACTAATGAACAAGGACAAATGATTCACACAACGAGTCACAATGGCTAATGAACAGGGACAAATGATTCACACGACGAGTCACAATGACTAATGAAATAGGACAAATGATTCACACAAAGAATCACAACGACTTATAAACAAGGACTAATGATTCATACAACGAGTCACATGTACTAATGAACAAGGACAAATGATTCACACGACGAGTCACAATGGCTAATGAACTTGGACAAATGATTCACACAAACAGTCACAATGACTAATAAACAAGGACAAATGGTTCACATAACGAGTCACAAGGACTAATGAACAAGGACAAATGATTCACACAACAAGTCACAATGACTAATGTACTAGGACAAATGATTCACACAAAGAGTCACAATGACTAATGAACAAGGACAAATGATTCACACAATGAGTCACAATGAGTAATTAACTAGGATAAAGGATTCACACAAAGAGTCACAATAAATAATGAGCAAGGACAAATGATTTACACAAAGAGTCACAATGAGTTGGACAAATGATTCACACAAAGAGTCACAATGAGTAATGAACAAGCACAAAAGATTCACACAACGAGTCACAATGGCTAATGAACAAGGACAAATGGTTAACACAACGAGTCAAAAGGACTAACGAACAAGGACGAATGATTCACACGACGAGTCACAATGACTAATGAAATAGGACAAATGATTCACACAAAGAGTCACAACGACTAATAAACAAGGACAAATGGTTCACACAACGAGTCACAAGGACTAATGAACAAGGATAAATAATTCACACGACGAGTCACAATGACTAATAAACTTGGACAAATGATTCACACAAAGAGTCACAATGACTAATAAACAAGGACAAATGGTTCACACAATGAGTCACAATGAGTAATTAACTAGGATAAAGGATTCACACAAAGAGTCACAATAAATAATGAGCAAGGACAAATGATTTACACAACGAGTCACAATGAGTAGGACAAATGATTCACACAAAGAGTAACAATGAGTAATGAACAAGCACAAATGATTCACACAACGAGTTACAATGAGTAATTAACTAGGATAAAGGATTCACACAAAGAGTCACAATAAATAATGACCAAGGACAAATGATTTACACAACGAGTCACAATGAGTAATTAACTAGGACAAATGATTCATACAAAGAGTCATAATAACTAATGAACAATGACAAATGATTCACACAAAGAGTCACAAGGATTAATGAACAAGGACAAATGATTCACACAACGAGTCACAATGGCTAATGAACTAGGACAAATGATTCACACGACGAGTCACAATGACTAATGAACAAGGACAAATGATTCACACAAAGAGTCACAACGACTAATAAACAAGGACAAATGGTTCACACAACGAGTCACAATGACTAATGTACTAGGACAAATGATTCACACAAAGAGTCACAATGACTAATGAACTATGACAAATGATTCACACAAAGAGTCACAATGACTAATGAATAAAGACAAATGGTTCGCACAACGAGTCATAATGTGTAATTAACTAGGACAAATGATTCACACAAAGAGTCACAATAACTAATGAACAAGGACAAATGATTCACACAACGAGTCACAATGGCTAATGAACATGGACAAATGATTCACACGACGAGTCACATTGACTAATGAAATAGGACAAATGATTCACACAAAGAATCACAACGACTTATAAACAAGGACTAATGATTCATACAACGAGTCACATGTACTAATGAACAAGGACAAATGATTCACACGACGAGTCACAATGGCTAATGAACTTGGACAAATGATTCACACAAACAAATCCAATGACTAATAAACAAGGACAAATGGTTCACATAACGAGTCACAAGGACTAATGAACAAGGACAAATGATTCACACAACAAGTCACAATGACTAATGTACTAGGACAAATGATTCACACAAAGAGTCACAATGACTAATGAACAAGGACAAATGATTCACACAATGAGTCACAATGAGTAATTAACTAGGATAAAGGATTCACACAAAGAGTCACAATAAATAATGAGCAAGGACAAATGATTTACACAAAGAGTCACAATGAGTTGGACAAATGATTCACACAAAGAGTCACAATGAGTAATGAACAAGCACAAAAGATTCACACAACGAGTCACAATGGCTAATGAACAAGGACAAATGGTTAACACAACGAGTCAAAAGGACTAACGAACAAGGACGAATGATTCACACGACGAGTCACAATGACTAATGAAATAGGACAAATGATTCACACAAAGAGTCACAACGACTAATAAACAAGGACAAATGGTTCACACAACGAGTCACAAGGACTAATGAACAAGGATAAATAATTCACACGACGAGTCACAATGACTAATAAACTTGGACAAATGATTCACACAAAGAGTCACAATGACTAATAAACAAGGACAAATGGTTCACACAATGAGTCACAATGAGTAATTAACTAGGATAAAGGATTCACACAAAGAGTCACAATAAATAATGAGCAAGGACAAATGATTTACACAACGAGTCACAATGAGTAGGACAAATGATTCACACAAAGAGTAACAATGAGTAATGAACAAGCACAAATGATTCACACAACGAGTTACAATGAGTAATTAACTAGGATAAAGGATTCACACAAAGAGTCACAATAAATAATGACCAAGGACAAATGATTTACACAACGAGTCACAATGAGTAATTAACTAGGACAAATGATTCACACAAAGAGTCATAATAACTAATGAACAATGACAAATGATTCACACAAAGAGTCACAAGGATTAATGAACAAGGACAAATGATTCACACAACGAGTCACAATGGCTAATGAACTAGGACAAATGATTCACACGACGAGTCACAATGACTAATGAACAAGGACAAATGATTCACACAAAGAGTCACAACGACTAATAAACAAGGACAAATGGTTCACACAACGAGTCACAATGACTAATGTACTAGGACAAATGATTCACACAAAGAGTCACAATGACTAATGAACTATGACAAATGATTCACACAAAGAGTCACAATGACTAATGAATAAAGACAAATGGTTCGCACAACGAGTCATAATGTGTAATTAACTAGGACAAATGAGTCACACAAAGAGTCACAATAACTAATGAACAAGGACAAATGATTCACACAACGAGTCACAATGGCTAATGAACAGGGACAAATGATTCACACGACGAGTCACAATGACTAATGAAATAGGACAAATGATTCACACAAAGAATCACAACGACTTATAAACAAGGACTAATGATTCATACAACGAGTCACATGTACTAATGAACAAGGACAAATGATTCACACAACAAGTCACAATGACTAATGTACTAGGACAAATGATTCACACAAAGAGTCACAATGACTAATGAACAAGGACAAATGATTCACACAATGAGTCACAATGAGTAATTAACTAGGATAAAGGATTCACACAAAGAGTCACAATAAATAATGAGCAAGGACAAATGATTTACACAACGTGTCACAATGACTAGGACAAATGATTCACACAAAGAGTCACAATGACTAATGAACAAGGACAAATGATTCACACAATGAGTCACAATGAGTAATTAACAAGGATAAAGGATTCACACAAAGAGTCACAATAAATAATGAGCAAGGACAAATGATTTACACAAAGAGTCACAATGAGTTGGACAAATGATTCACACAAAGAGTCACAATGAGTAATGAACAAGCACAAAAGATTCACACAACGAGTCACAATGGCTAATGAACAAGGACAAATGGTTAACACAACGAGTCAAAAGGACTAACGAACAAGGACGAATGATTCACACGACGAGTCACAATGACTAATGAAATAGGACAAATGATTCACACAAAGAGTCACAACGACTAATAAACAAGGACAAATGGTTCACACAACGAGTCACAAGGACTAATGAACAAGGATAAATAATTCACACGACGAGTCACAATGACTAATAAACTTGGACAAATGATTTACACAAAGAGTCACAATGACTAATAAACAAGGACAAATGGTTCACACAATGAGTCACAATGAGTAATTAACTAGGATAAAGGATTCACACAAAGAGTCACAATAAATAATGAGCAAGGACAAATGATTTACACAACGAGTCACAATGAGTAGGACAAATGATTCACACAAAGAGTAACAATGAGTAATGAACAAGCACAAATGATTCACACAACGAGTTACAATGAGTAATTAACTAGGATAAAGGATTCACACAAAGAGTCACAATAAATAATGACCAAGGACAAATGATTTACACAACGAGTCACAATGAGTAATTAACTAGGACAAATGATTCACACAAAGAGTCATAATAACTAATGAACAATGACAAATGATTCACACAAAGAGTCACAAGGATTAATGAACAAGGACAAATGATTCACACAACGAGTCACAATGGCTAATGAACTAGGACAAATGATTCACACGACGAGTCACAATGACTAATGAACAAGGACAAATGATTCACACAAAGAGTCATAACGACTAATAAACAAGGACAAATGGTTCACACAACGAGTCACAATGACTAATGTACTAGGACAAATGATTCACACAAAGAGTCACAATGACTAATGAACAATGACAAATGATTCACACAAAGAGTCACAATGACTAATGAATAAAGACAAATGGTTCGCACAACGAGTCATAATGTGTAATTAACTAGGACAAATGATTCACACAAAGAGTCACAATAACTAATGAACAAGGACAAATGATTCACACAACGAGTCACAATGGCTAATGAACAGGGACAAATGATTCACACGACGAGTCACAATGACTAATGAAATAGGACAAATGATTCACACAAAGAATCACAACGACTTATAAACAAGGACTAATGATTCATACAACGAGTCACATGTACTAATGAACAAGGACAAATGATTCACACGACGAGTCACAATGGCTAATGAACTTGGACAAATGATTCACACAAACAGTCACAATGACTAATAAACAAGGACAAATGGTTCACATAACGAGTCACAAGGACTAATGAACAAGGACAAATGATTCACACAACAAGTCACAATGACTAATGTACTAGGACAAATGATTCACACAAAGAGTCACAATGACTAATGAACAAGGACAAATGATTCACACAATGAGTCACAATGAGTAATTAACTAGGATAAAGGATTCACACAAAGAGTCACAATAAATAATGACCAAGGACAAATGATTTACACAACGAGTCACAATGAGTAATTAACTAGGACAAATGATTCACACAAAGAGTCATAATAACTAATGAACAATGACAAATGATTCACACAAAGAGTCACAAGGATTAATGAACAAGGACAAATGATTCACACAACGAGTCACAATGTCTAATGAACTAGGACAAATGATTCACACGACGAGTCACAATGACTAATGAACAAGGACAAATGATTCACACAAAGAGTCACAACGACTAATAAACAAGGACAAATGGTTCACACAACGAGTCACAATGACTAATGTACTAGGACAAATGATTCACACAAAGAGTCACAATGACTAATGAACTAGGACAAATGATTCACACAAAGAGTCACAATGACTAATGAATAAAGACAAATAGTTCGCACAACGAGTCATAATGTGTAATTAACTAGGACAAATGATTCACACAAAGAGTCACAATAACTAATGAACAAGGACAAATGATTCACACAACGAGTCACAATGGCTAATGAACAGGGACAAATGATTCACACGACGAGTCACAATGACTAATGAACTAGGACAAATGATTCACACAAAGAGTCATAACGACTTATAAACAAGGACTAATGATTCATACAACGAGTCACATGTACTAATGAACAAGGACAAATGATTCACACGACGAGTCACAATGGCTAATGAACTTGGACAAATGATTCACACAAACAAATCATAATGACTAATAAACAAGGACAAATGGTTCACACAACGAGTCACAAGGACTAAAGAACAAGGACAAATGATTCACACAACGAGTCACAATGACTAATGTACTAGGACAAATGATTCACACAAAGAGTCACAATGACTAATGAATAAAGACAAATGGTTCGCACAACGAGTCATAATGTGTAATTAACTAGGACAAATGATTCACACAAAGAGTCACAATAACTAATGAACAAGGACAAATGATTCACACAACGAGTCACAATGGCTAATGAACAAGGACAAATGATTCACACGACGAGTCACAATGACTAATGAACTAGGACAAATGATTCACACGAAGAGTCACATCGACCAATAAACAAGGACAAATGGTTCACACAACGAGTCACAAGGACTAAAGAACAAGGACAAATGATTCACACAACGAGTCACAATGACTAATGTACTAGGACAAATGATTCACACAAAGAGTCACAATGACTAATGAATAAAGACAAATGGTTCGCACAACGAGTCATAATGTGTAATTAACTAGGACAAATGATTCACACAAAGAGTCACAATAACTAATGAACAAGGACAAATGATTCACACAACGAGTCACAATGGCTAATGAACAGGGACAAATGATTCACACGACGAGTCACAATGACTAATGAACTAGGACAAATGATTCACACAAAGAGTCACAACGACTTATAAACAAGGACTAATGATTCATACAACGAGTCACATGTACTAATGAACAAGGACAAATGATTCACACGACGAGTCACAATGGCTAATGAACTTGGACAAATGATTCACACAAACAGTCATAATGACTAATAAACAAGGACAAATGGTTCACATAACGAGTCACAAGGACTAATGAACAAGGACAAATGATTCACACAACAAGTCACAATGACTAATTAACTAGGACAAATGATTCACACAAAGAGTCACAATGACTAATGAACAAGGACAAATGATTCACACAATGAGTCACAATGAGTAATTAACTAGGATAAAGGATTTACACAAAGAGTCACAATAAATAATGAGCAAGGACAAATGATTTACACAACGAGTCACAATGAGTTGGATAAATGATTCACACAAAGAGTCACAATGAGTAATGAACAAGCACAAAAGATTCACACAACGAGTCACAATGGCTAATGAACAAGGACAAATGGTTCACACAACGAGTCAAAAGGACTAACGAACAAGGACGAATGATTCACACGACGAGTCACAATGACTAATGAAATAGGACAAATGATTCACACAAAGAGTCACAACGACTAATAAACAAGGACAAATGGTTCACACAACGAGTCACAAGGACTAATGAACAAGGACAAATGATTCACACAACGAGTCACAATGACTAATGTACTAGGACAAATGATTCACACAAAGAGTCACAATGACTAATGAACAAGGACAAATGATTCACACAATGAGTCACAATGAGTAATTAACTAGGATAAAGGATTCACACAAAGAGTCACAATAAATAATGAGCAAGGACAAATGATTTACACAACGTGTCACAATGACTAGGACAAATGATTCACACAAAGAGTCACAATGACTAATGAACAAGGACAAATGATTCACACAATGAGTCACAATGAGTAATTAACTAGGATAAAGGATTCACACAAAGAGTCACAATAAATAATGACCAAGGACAAATGATTTACACAACGAGACACAATGAGTAATTAACTAGGACAAATGATTCACACAAAGAGTCATAATAACTAATGAACAATGACAAATGATTCACACAAAGAGTCGCAATAACTAATGAACAAGGACAAATGATTCACATAACGAGTCACAATGGCTAATGAACAAGGACAAATGATTCACACGACAAGTCACAATGACTAATGAACTAGGACAAATGATTCACACAAAGAGTCACAACGACTAATAAACAAGGACAAATGGTTTACACAACGAGTCACAAGGACTAATGAACAAGGACAAATGATTCACACAACAAGTCACAATGACTAATGTACTAGAACAAATGATTCACACAAAGAGTCACAATGACTAATGAACAAGGACAAATGATTCACACAATGAGTCACAATGAGTAATTAACTAGGATAAAGGATTCACACAAAGAGTCACAATAAATAATGAGCAAGGACAAATGATTTACACAACGTGTCACAATGACTAGGACAAATGATTCACACAAAGAGTCACAATGACTAATGAACAAGGATAAATGATTCACACAATGAGTCACAATGAGTAATTAACTAGGATAAAGGATTCACACAAAGAGTCACAATAAATAATGACCAAGGACAAATGATTTACACAACGAGTCACAATGAGTAATTAACTAGGACAAATGATTCACTCAAAGAGTCATAATAACTAATGAACAATGACAAATGATTCACACAAAGAGTCACAAGGATTAATGAACAAGGACAAATGATTCACACAACGAGTCACAATGGCTAATGAACAAGGACAAATGATTCACACGACGAGTCACAATGACTAATGAATTAGGACAAATGATTCACACGAAGAGTCACATCGACCAATAAACAAGGACAAATGGTTCACACAACGAGTCACAAGGACTAAAGAACAAGGACAAATGATTCACACAACGAGTCACAATGACTAATGTACTAGGACAAATGATTCACACAAAGAGTCACAATGACTAATGAATAAAGACAAATGGTTCGCACAACGAGTCATAATGTGTAATTAACTAGGACAAATGATTCACACAAAGAGTCACAATAACTAATGAACAAGGACAAATGATTCACACAACGAGTCACAATGGCTAATGAACAAGGACAAATGATTCACACGACGAGTCACAATGACTAATGAACTAGGACAAATGATTCACACGAAGAGTCACATCTACCAATAAACAAGGACAAATGGTTCACACAACGAGTCACAAGGACTAAAGAACAAGGACAAATGATTCACACAACGAGTCACAATGACTAATGTACTAGGACAAATGATTCACACAAAGAGTCACAATGACTAATGAATAAAGACAAATGGTTCGCACAACGAGTCATAATGTGTAATTAACTAGGACAAATGATTCACACAAAGAGTCACAATAACTAATGAACAAGGACAAATGATTCACACAACGAGTCACAATGGCTAATGAACAGGGACAAATGATTCACACGACGAGTCACAATGACTAATGAACTAGGACAAATGATTCACACAAAGAGTCACAACGACTTATAAACAAGGACTAATGATTCATACAACGAGTCACATGTACTAATGAACAAGGACAAATGATTCACACGACGAGTCACAATGGCTAATGAACTTGGACAAATGATTCACACAAACAAATCACAATGACTAATAAACAAGGACAAATGGTTCACATAACGAGTCACAATGACTAATGAACAAGGACAAATGATTCACACAACAAGTCACAATGACTAATGTACTAGGACAAATGATTCACACAAAGAGTCACAATGACTAATGAACAAGGACAAATGATTCACACAATGAGTCACAATGAGTAATTAACTAGGATAAAGGATTCACACAAAGAGTCACAATAAATAATGAGCAAGGACAAATGATTTACACAACGAGTCACAATGAGTTGGACAAATGATTCACACAAAGAGTCACAATGAGTAATGAACAAGCACAAAAGATTCACACAACGAGTCACAATGGCTAATGAACAAGGACAAATGGTTCACACAACGAGTCAAAAGGACTAACGAACAAGGACGAATGATTCACACGACGAGTCACAATGACTAATGAAATAGGACAAATGATTCAAACAAAGAGTCACAACGACTAATAAAAAAGGACAAATGGTTCACACAACGAGTCACAAGGACTAATGAACAAGGACAAATGATTCACACAACGAGTCACAATGGCTAATGAACAAGGACAAATGATTCACACGACGAGTCACAATGACTAATGAACTAGGACAAATGATTCACACGAAGAGTCACATTGACCAATAAACAAGGACAAATGGTTCACACAACGAGTCACAAGGACTAAAGAACAAGGACAAATGATTCACACAACGAGTCACAATGACTAATGTACTAGGACAAATGATTCACACAAAGAATCACAATGACTAATGAATAAAGACAAATGGTTCGCACAACGAGTCATAATGTGTAATTAACTAGGACAAATTATTCACACAAAGAGTCACAATAACTAATGAACAAGGACAAATGATTCACACAACGAGTCACAATGGCTAATGAACAAGGACAAATGATTCACACGACGAGTCACAATGACTAATGAACTAGGACAAATGATTCACACGAAGAGTCACATCTACCAATAAACAAGGACAAATGGTTCACACAACGAGTCACAAGGACTAAAGAACAAGGACAAATGATTCACACAAGGAGTCACAATGACTAATGAACTAGGACAAATGATTCACACGAAGAGTCACATCTACCAATAAACAAGGACAAATGGTTCACACAACGAGTCACAAGGACTAAAGAACAAGGACAAATGATTCACACAACGAGTCACAATGACTAATGTACTAGGACAAATGATTCACACAAAGAGTCACAATGACTAATGAATAAAGACAAATGGTTCGCACAACGAGTCATAATGTGTAATTAACTAGGACAAATGATTCACACAAAGAGTCACAATAACTAATGAACAAGGACAAATGATTCACACAACGAGTCACAATGGCTAATGAACAGGGACAAATGATTCACACGACGAGTCACAATGACTAATGAACTAGGACAAATGATTCACACAAAGAGTCACAACGACTTATAAACAAGGACTAATGATTCATACAACGAGTCACATGTACTAATGAACAAGGACAAATGATTCATACGACGAGTTACAATGGCTAATGAACTTGGACAAATGATTCACACAAACAGTCACAATAACTAATAAACAAGGACAAATGGTTCACATAACGAGTCACAAGGACTAATGAACAAGGACAAATGATTCACACAACAAGTCACAATGACTAATGTACTAGGACAAATGATTCACACAAAGAGTCACAATGACTAATGAACAAGGACAAATGATTCACACAATGAGTCACAATGAGTAATTAACTAGGATAAAGGATTCACACAAAGAGTCACAATAAATAATGAGCAAGGACAAATGATTTACACAACGAGTCACAATGAGTTGGACAAATGATTCACACAAAGAGTCACAATGAGTAATGAACAAGCACAAAAGATTCACACAACGAGTCACAATGGCTAATGAACAAGGACAAATGGTTCACACAACGAGTCAAAAGGACTAACGAACAAGGACGAATGATTCACACGACGAGTCACAATGACTAATGAAATAGGACAAATGATTCACACAAAGAGTCACAACGACTAATAAACAAGGACAAATGGTTCACACAACGAGTCACAAGGACTAATGAACAAGGACAAATGATTCACACAACGAGTCACAATGGCTAATGAACAAGGACAAATGATTCACACGACGAGTCACAATGACTAATGAACTAGGAGAAATGATTCACACGAAGAGTCACATCGACCAATAAACAAGGACAAATGGTTCACACAACGAGTCACAAGGACTAAAGAACAAGGACAAATGATTCACACAACGAGTCACAATGACTAATGTACTAGGACAAATGATTCACACAAAGAGTCACAATGACTAATGAATAAAGACAAATGGTTCGCACAACGAGTCATAATGTGTAATTAACTAGGACAAATGATTCACACAAAGAGTCACAATAACTAATGAACAAGGACAAATGATTCACACAACGAGTCACAATGGCTAATGAACAAGGACAAATGATTCACACGACGAGTCACAATGACTAATGAACTAGGACAAATGATTCACACGAAGAGTCACATCGACCAATAAACAAGGACAAATGGTTCACACAACGAGTCACAAGGACTAAAGAACAAGGACAAATGATTCACACAAGGAGTCACAATGACTAATGTACTAGGACAAATGATTCACACAAAGAGTCACAATGACTAATGAATAAAGACAAATGGTTCGCACAACGAGTCATAATGTGTAATTAACTAGGACAAATGATTCACACAAAGAGTCACGATAACTAATGAACAAGGACAAATGATTCACACAACGAGTCACAATGGCTAATGAACAGGGACAAATGATTCACACGACGAGTCACAATGACTAATGAACTAGGACAAATGATTCACACAAAGAGTCACAACGACTTATAAACAAGGACTAATGATTCATACAACGAGTCACATGTACTAATGAACAAGGACAAATGATTCACACGACGAGTCACAATGGCTAATGAACTTGGACAAATGATTCACACAAACAGTCACAATGACTAATAAACAAGGACAAATGGTTCACATAACGAGTCACAAGGACTAATGAACAAGGACAAATGATTCACACAACAAGTCACAATGACTAATGTACTAGGACAAATGATTCACACAAAGAGTCACAATGACTAATGAACAAGGATAAATGATTCACACAATGAGTCACAATGAGTAATTAACTAGGATAAAGGATTCACACAAAGAGTCACAATAAATAATGAGCAAGGACAAATGATTTACACAACGAGTCACAATGAGTTGGACAAATGATTCACACAAAGAGTCACAATGAGTAATGAACAAGCACAAAAGATTCACACAACGAGTCACAATGGCTAATGAACAAGGACAAATGGTTCACACAACGAGTCAAAAGGACTAACGAACAAGGACGAATGATTCACACGACGAGTCACAATGACTAATGAAATAGGACAAATGATTCACACAAAGAGTCACAACGACTAATAAACAAGGACAAATGGTTCACACAACGAGTCACAAGGACTAATGAACAAGGACAAATGATTCACACAACGAGTCACAATGGCTAATGAACAAGGACAAATGATTCACACGACGAGTCACAATGACTAATGAACTAGGAGAAATGATTCACACGAAGTGTCACATCGACCAATAAACAAGGACAAATGGTTCACACAACGAGTCACAAGGACTAAAGAACAAGGACAAATGATTCACACAACGAGTCACAATGACTAATGTACTAGGACAAATGATTCACACAAAGAGTCACAATGACTAATGAATAAAGACAAATGGTTCGCACAACGAGTCATAATGTGTAATTAACTAGGACAAATGATTCACACAAAGAGTCACAATAACTAATGAACAAGGACAAATGATTCACACAACGAGTCACAATGGCTAATGAACAAGGACAAATGATTCACACGACGAGTCACAATGACTAATGAACTAGGACAAATGATTCACACGAAGAGTCACATCGACCAATAAACAAGGACAAATGGTTCACACAACGAGTCACAAGGACTAAAGAACAAGGACAAATGATTCACACAAGGAGTCACAATGACTAATGTACTAGGACAAATGATTCACACAAAGAGTCACAATGACTAATGAATAAAGACAAATGGTTCGCACAACGAGTCATATTGTGTAATTAACTAGGACAAATGATTCACACAAAGAGTCACAATAACTAATGAACAAGGACAAATGATTCACACAACGAGTCACAATGGCTAATGAACAGGGACAAATGATTCACACGACGAGTCACAATGACTAATGAACTAGGACAAATGATTCACACAAAGAGTCACAACGACTTATAAACAAGGACTAATGATTCATACAACGAGTCACATGTACTAATGAACAAGGACAAATGATTCACACGACGAGTCACAATGGCTAATGAACTTGGACAAATGATTCACACAAACAAATCACAATGACTAATAAACAAGGACAAATGGTTCACATAACGAGTCACAAGGACTAATGAACAAGGACAAATGATTCACACAACAAGTCACAATGACTAATGTACTAGGACAAATGATTCACACAAAGAGTCACAATGACTAATGAACAAGGATAAATGATTCACACAATGAGTCACAATGAGTAATTAACTAGGATAAAGGATTCACATAAAGAGTCACAATAAATAATGAGCAAGGACAAATGATTTACACAACGAGTCACAATGAGTTGGACAAATGATTCACACAAAGAGTCACAATGAGTAATGAACAAGCACAAAAGATTCACACAACGAGTCACAATGGCTAATGAACAAGGACAAATGGTTCACACAACGAGTCAAAAGGACTAACGAACAAGGACGAATGATTCACACGACGAGTCACAATGACTAATGAAATAGGACAAATGATTCACACAAAGAGTCACAACGACTAATAAACAAGGACAAATGGTTCACACAACGAGTCACAAGGACTAATGAACAAGGACAAATGATTCACACAACGAGTCACGATGACTAATGTACTAGGACAAATGATTCACACAAAGAGTCACAATGACTAATGAACAAGGACAAATGATTCACACAATGAGTCACAATGAGTAATTAACTAGGATAAAGGATTCACACAAAGAGTCATAATAAATAATGAGCAAGGACAAATGATTTACACAACGAGTCACAATGAGTAGGACAAATGATTCACACAAAGAGTAACAATGAGTAATGAACAAGCACAAATGATTCACACAACGAGTCACAATGAGTAATTAACTAGGATAAAGGATTCACACAAAGAGTCAAAATGACTAATGAATAAAGACAAATGGTTCGCACAACGAATCATAATGTGTAATTAACTAGGACAAATGATTCACACAAAGAGTCACAATAACTAATGAACAAGGACAAATGATTCACACAACGAGTCACAATGGCTAATGAACAAGGACAAATGATTCACACGACGAGTCACAATGACTAATGGACTAGGACAAATGATTAACACGAAGAGTCACATCGACCAATAAACAAGGACAAATGGTTCACACAACGAGTCACAAGGACTAAAGAACAAGGACAAATGATTCACACAACGAGTCACAATGACTAATGTACTAGGACAAATGATTCACACAAAGAGTCACAATGACTAATGAATAAAGACAAATGGTTCGCACAACGAGTCATAATGTGTAATTAACTAGGACAAATGATTCACACAAAGAGTCACAATAACTAATGAACAAGGACAAATGATTCACACAACGAGTCACAATGGCTAATGAACCAGGACAAATGATTCACACGACGAGTCACAATGACTAATGAACTAGGACAAATGATTCACACAAAGAGTCACAACGACTTATAAACAAGGACTAATGATTCATACAACGAGTCACATGTACTAATGAACAAGGACAAATGATTCACACGACGAGTCACAATGGCTAATGAACTTGGACAAATGATTCACACAAACAGTCACAATGACTAATAAACAAGGACAAATGGTTCACATAACGAGTCACAAGGACTAATGAACAAGGACAAATGATTCACACAACAAGTCAAATTGACTAATGTACTAGGACAAATGATTCACACAAAGAGTCACAATGACTAATGAACAAGGACAAATGATTCACACAATGAGTCACAATGAGTAATTAACTAGGATAAAGGATTCATACAAAGAGTCACAATAAATAATGACCAAGGACAAATGATTTACACAACGAGTCACAATGAGTTGGACAAATGATTCACACAAAGAGTCACAATGAGTAATGAACAAGCACAAAAGATTCACACAAGGAGTCACAATGGCTAATGAACAAGGACAAATGGTTCACACAACGAGTCAAAAGGACTAACGAACAAGGACGAATGATTCACACGACGAGTCACAATGACTAATGAAATAGGACAAATGATTCACACAAAGAGTCACAACGACTAATAAACAAGGACAAATGGTTCACACAACGAGTCACAAGGACTAATGAACAAGGACAAATGATTCACACAACGAGTCACAATGACTAATGTACTAGGACAAATGATTCACACAAAGAGTCACAATGACTAATGAACAAGGACAAATGATTCACACAATGAGTCACAATGAGTAATTAACTAGGATAAAGGATTCACACAAAGAGTCACAATAAATAATGAGCAAGGACAAATGATTTACACAACGAGTCACAATGAGTAGGACAAATGATTCACACAAAGAGTAACAATGAGTAATGAACAAGCACAAATGATTCACACAACGAGTCACAATGAGTAATTAACTAGGATAAAGGATTCACACAAAGAGTCACAATAAATAATGACCAAGGACAAATGATTTACACAACGAGTCACAATGAGTAATTAACTAGGACAAATGATTCACACAAAGAGTCATAATAACTAATGAACAATGACAAATGATTCACACAAAGAGTCACAAGGATTAATGAACAAGGACAAATGATTCACACAACGAGTCACAATGGCTAATGAACAAGGACAAATGATTCACACGACGAGTCACAATGACTAATGAACAAGGACAAATGATTCACACAAAGAGTCACAACGACTAATAAACAAGGACAAATGGTTCACACAACGAGTCATAAGGACTAATGAACAAGAACAAATAATTCACACGACGAGTCACAATGACTAATGAACTAGGACAAATGATTCACACAAAGAGTCACAACGACTAATAAACAAGGACAAATGGTTCACACAACGAGTCACAAGGACTAATGAACAAGGACAAATGATTCACACAAAGAGTCGCAATGACTAATGTACTAGGACAAATGATTCACACAAAGAGTCACAATGACTAATGAACAAGGACAAATGATTCACACAACGAGTCACAATGAGTAATTAACTAGGATAAAGGATTCACACAAAGAGTCACAATAACTAATGACCAAGGACAAATGATTTACACAATGAGTCACAATAACTAATGAACTAGGACAAATGATTCACACAACGAGTCACTAGGACTAATGGAAAAGGACAAATGATTTACACAACGAGTCACAATGACTAATTAACTACGACAAATGATTCATAAAATGAGTCATAATAACTAATGAAAAGGACAAATGATTCTAACGAGTCACAATGTGTAATTAACTAGGACAAATGATTCACACAAAGAATCACAATAACTAAAGAACAAGGACAAATGATTCAAACAACGAGTCACAATGGCTAATGAACTAGGACAAATGATTCACATGACGAGTCACAATGGCTAATGAACTAGGACAAATGATTCACACAAAGAGTCACAACGACTAGTAAACAAGGATAAATGGTTCACATAAAGAGTCACAAGGACTAATGAACAAGGACGAATGATTCACACGACGAGTCACAATGACTAATGATCTAGGACAAATGATTCACACAAAGAGTCACAACGACTAATAAACAAGAACAAATGGTTCACACAACGAGTCACAAGGACTAATGAACAAGGACAAATGATTCACACAACGAGTCACAATGACTAATGTACTAGAACAAATGATTCACAGAAAGAGTCACAATGACTAATGAACAAGGACAAATGATTCACAAACGAGTCACAATGAGTAATTAACTAGGATAAAGGATTCACACAAAGAGTCACAATAAATAATGACCAAGGACAAATGGTTCACATAATGAGTCGCAAGGACTAATGATTCACACAACGAGTCACAATGAGTAATTAACTAGGATAAAGGATTCACACAAAGAGTCACAATAAATAATGACCAAGGACAAATGATTTACACAACGAGTCACAATGAGAGTAGGACAAATGATTCACCAAAGAGTCACAAATGACTAATGAACAAGGACAAATGATTCACACAACGAGTCCCAATGAATAATGTATTAGGACAAATGATTCAAACAAAGAGTCACAATGACTAATGAACAAGGACAAATGATTCACACAACGAGTCACAATGAGTAATTAACTAGGATAAAGGATTCACACAAAGAGTCACAATTAATAATGTCCAAGGACAAATGATTTACACAACGAGTCACAATGAGTAATTAACTAGGACAAATGATTCACACAAAGAGACATAATAACTAATGAACAAGGACAAATGGTTCACATAACGAGTCACAAGGACTAATGAACAAGGACAAATGATTCACACAACAAGTCATAACGACTAATGAATAAAGACAAATGGTTCGCTGGCGAGTCACAATGACTAATAAACAAGGACAAACGGTTCACATAACAAGTCACAAGGACTAATGAACAAGGACAAATGATTCACACAACGAGACATAATGACTAATGAATAAAGACAAATGGTTCGCACGACGAGTCATAATGTGTAATTAACTAGGACAAATGATTCACACAAAGAGTCACAATAACTAATGAACAAGGACAAATGATTCACACAACGAGTCACAATGGCTAATGAACAAGGACAAATGATTCACACGACGAGTCACAATGACTAATGAACTAGGACAAATGATTCACACGAAGAGTCACATCGACGATAAACAAGGACAAATGGTTCCACTGGCGAGTCACAATGGCTAATGAACAAGGACAAATGATTCACACGACGAGTCACAATGACTAATGTACTAGGACAAATGATTCACACAAAGAGTCACAATGACTAATGAACAAGGACAAATGATTCACACAACGAGTCACAATGAGTAATTAAATCCTGATAAAGGATTCACACAAAGAGTCACAATGACTAATGAATAAAGACAAATGGTTCGCTGTGAGTCATAATGTGTAATTAACTAGGACATATGATTC